>NW_025747223.1:0-64680 GCF_021184085.1 Oncorhynchus gorbuscha
CAGGTGTGGCCTGATTTATGGGTGTGGCCAGGTGTGGCCTGATTATTATGGGTGTGGCCAGGTGTGGCCTGATTAATATGGGTGTGGCCAGGTGTGGCCTGATTAATATGGGTGTGGCCAGGTGTGGCCTGATTAATATGGGTGTGGCCAGGTGTGGCTTGATTAATATGGGTGTGGCCAGGTGTGGCCTGATTAATATGGGTGTGGCCTGATTAATATGGGTGTGGCCAGGTGTGGCCTGATTAATATGGGTGTGGCCAGGTGTGGCCTGATTGATATGGGTGTGGCCTGATTAATATGGGTGTGGCCAGGTGTGGCCTGATTAATATGGGTGTGGTCGTTAGAAATCGCAAAACGTGCTCAGCACACCATACAAATTCACCCTGTGGTTGTTCAGTACCGTTTCCTTTGAATTAAAAACAACATAATATTCAGTTGTACTGAAAGCACACCTGGTCTACTCAGGATGTGAACACTCAGTGTGTGTGACCTGACGAAGATCCGTTTCGGATTGAAACGTTGCCAATAAAGAGGTGAATTGGTTGCTTTACAAGTATGCAGCCGCCGTGTTCTATACTACTCAGAATTCGCCCATCATGATTCTTTCTTTGAATATCCCATGCCTTACATTTAGCAAAAACCTATAGATGGCCTCTTGAACAAGACACATCCATTGTCTCTCAGCTTGAAAACATTTTTTGACAAACATTAGGAAATTCAAATGTATCTGGAAAGTGTAGGGATTGACACTGTTACAACATGGTAGGTATTGGACCAAAACAGGGGGTTGATACTGTTACAACATGGTAGGTATTGGACCAAAACAGGGGGTTGATACTGTTACAACATGGTAGGTATTGGACCAAAACAGAATAGAAGTTTAGGTTAAATGGTTTGCGAGGTGTCTGTGTGTGTGTGTGTGTGTGTGTGTGTGTGTGTGTGTGTGTGTGTGTGTGTGTGTGTGTGTGTGTGTGTGTGTGTGCGTGCGTGCGTGCGTGCGTGCGTGCGTGCGTGCGTGCGTGTGTGTGTGTGTGTGTGCGTTACACCACATGCCTTCAGGAACAGCTCTGGATGACCAACAGTTGGAGTCAGAGGGATGTTGGTTGCTTCTTGAAGGAAGAGAGAAACACAATAATATAGAACTGTTATTGGAAGCCTGTATCTGTTTTATGGGGTCTTCAGCCGAGGCCGTGCAAGAATTCCTTATGTGAAAAGGAAATCTCCCAAATATCGCTATTTTTTAACAAACCACAGATATTTGGTTGCAATTTAAATTTAATCCACCAAAAAAAGACAGAAAAAATAAAACAACAAAAATGGTGGTTGAACTCAAATATACTAATTGATTAAATAAAACATGTTTATAAAGGTAGAATCTTCATAAATGATTCCATAAATGGGACTTGTGGAGTTATGCCAACAAAGACATATGGAGATGTCTGCTTTCCCAAAACGACCTGCAGAAATGGAAGAGGCAAGTAGAAAGGGGGAAACAAAGGGAACTTGTCTGTTGGCATTAAAGACCATAACTGGGCTTTAAGAAAATTGTGATAATTAAAAATGTATACCGATTTCATTTAAGGATCAAAAAATTGACAGCTGTGCGGTATAATTATTTAAATTCTACATTTTCATAAACCATGTGCCTTGAAATCGGTACGTCAAAAATCTCTTCCCAACTATTTTGATATTTCTATTCTTGCAACCACTATAATGTTATTTATAGGTGATATATATATATATGTTTATATGGGGGATACAACCATCCCAGCTCTGCAGACGTTGATGCGAAGAGACAGAGTCATTTGATTATTTGTTTTGTTTCTCTCTCCATATGTAATTAGTTTTTTGTCACAGGGAATGGCTGAAGAATTGCATCATTTACCTGGAGCTAATAGTCGATAGTACTACTGGCTGACCCGGAAAGTAGTCAATTATTTAATCTATAATTTCATGATGCTTTTAGTAAAAAAAATGTATTTACAATGTAAAATCTGTAGAAGCTGTCAGGATTTGGCCAGGGTTGTTCCGGTTTTTGGTCACTAGATGCCCCCATTGTGCTTTTTGACCTTTTCTTTTCCCTTGATCCCCATTATTATTTGCACCTGTGCCTCGTTTCCCCTGATTGTATTTAAACCCTTTGTTTTCCTCAGTTCTTTGCTCTGTGTTTGTATGTTAGCACCCAGCCCTAGTACTCTGAGAACTCTTGTTGATCCTGGTGGACTCTCTTGTGGAATTCTGTTTTTTGTTCTTGTTTATTTATTTTTGAGTATCTTTTGAGGCTTTTTGTGCTTTACCTTCCACCTTGTGGATTTACCTTTTTGTCTTGGAGGATTACCTTTGTTCTTGTGGAATTCCTTTTGAGGTTGTGGAGTTACATGTTTTCCTGAAGGACTTCACTTTTTTACTTCATTAAATACACTGTCTCAAGTACTGCTGTGTCTGCCTCATCTTCTGGGTTCTGCCGACTATTCGTGGCTCAGTTGGTTAAGTGACTGTTTCTCACTCCGGAGACCCGGGTTCGTAACCGGGTCCTGACAGAAGCTATGAGAATAGAAAGGTTCACAGCACAGTTGAACAATATATGTCGAAAAGAAATCCCACATGGGGAAATATCTTCAGATGACTCATCTTCTATAGATCACAGTAGAGGGCCAACTCATCTCAGATGTCTCATCTTCTATAGATCACAGTAGAGGGGCCAACTCATCTCTTCAGATGTCTCATCTTCTATAGATCACAGTAGAGGGGCCAACTCATCTCAGATGTCTCATCTTCTATAGATCACAGTAGAGGGGCCAACTCATCTCTTCAGATGTCTCATCTTCTATAGATCACAGTAGAGGGCCAACTCATCTCTTCAGATGTCTCATCTTCTATAGATCACAGTAGAGGGCCAACTCATCTCAGATGACTCATCTTCTATAGATCACAGTAGAGGGGCCAACTCATCTCTTCAGATGTCTCATCTTCTATAGATCACAGTAGAGGGGCCAACTCATCTCTTCAAATGTCTCATCTTCTATAGATCACAGTAGAGGGCCAACTCATCTCAGATGACTCATCTTCTATAGATCACAGTAGAGGGGCCAACTCATCTCTTCAGATGTCTCATCTTCTATAGATCACAGTAGAGGGGCCAACTCATCTCTTCAAATGTCTCATCTTCTATAGATCACAGTAGAGGGGCCAACTCATCTCTTCAAATGTCTCATCTTCTATAGATCACAGTAGAGGGCCAACTCATCTCAGATGTCTCATCTTCTATAGATCACAGTAGAGGGGCCAACTCATCTCTTCAGATGTCTCATCTTCTATAGATCACAGTAGAGGGCCAACTCATCTCTTCAGATGTCTCATCTTCTATAGATCACAGTAGAGGGCCAACTCATCTCTTCAGATGTCTCATCTTCTATAGATCACAGTAGAGGGCCAACTCATCTCAGATGTCTCATCTTCTATAGATCACAGTAGAGGGGCCAACTCATCTCTTCAGATGTCTCATCTTCTATAGATCACAGTAGAGGGCCAACTCATCTCAGATGACTCATCTTCTATAGATCACAGTAGAGGGCCAACTCATCTCTTCAGATGTCTCATCTTCTATAGATCACAGTAGAGGGCCAACTCATCTCAGATGACTCATCTTCTATAGATCACAGTAGAGGGGCCAACTCATCTCTTCAGATGTCTCATCTTCTATAGATCACAGTAGAGGGGCCAACTCATCTCTTCAAATGTCTCATCTTCTATAGATCACAGTAGAGGGCCAACTCATCTCAGATGACTCATCTTCTATAGATCACAGTAGAGGGGCCAACTCATCTCTTCAGATGTCTCATCTTCTATAGATCACAGTAGAGGGGCCAACTCATCTCTTCAGATGTCTCATCTTCTATAGATCACAGTAGAGGGCCAACTCATCTCAGATGACTCATCTTCTATAGATCACAGTAGAGGGGCCAACTCATCTCTTCAGATGTCTCATCTTCTATAGATCACAGTAGAGGGCCAACTCATCTCAGATGACTCATCTTCTATAGATCACAGTAGAGGGGCCAACTCATCTCTTTAGATGTCTCATCTTCTATAGATCACAGTAGAGGGCCAACTCATCTCTTCAGATGTCTCATCTTCTATAGATCACAGTAGAGGGCCAACTCATCTCTTCAGATGTCTCATCTTCTATAGATCACAGTAGAGGGCCAACTCATCTCTTCAGATGTCTCATCTTCTATAGATCACAGTAGAGGGGCCAACTCATCTCAGATGTCTCATCTTCTATAGATCACAGTAGAGGTGGCTACTTATTTTATGATCATCTGAATTGACACCTGTGGTTTTCCATGGTTCCATTAAGGATTCCTTCTCTGGTAAGGCACCTGCGTGGTGGTGAGTGACTCCCCGCTCGGCGTCTCAGTAAACTCTTCCTTTTTCCTGCTCTGTGCTCTTTTCAATTCCTCCTCATCAAATTCTGAACCTTATGAATACTCTGCCGCTTATCCTGTCTCTCCATCTGTCCCTCTCTCCCTCTTATTCTATATAATGCCATGAATGACAAGATCAATGTTGCCAAGAGATAAATTATAAACAGCAAAAACAACACTAAGTATACTAGATATTCATTTAAAATGTTACATTGTTATATAACACATGCTATTTTATATTCTTATATATACTGGGCCTTCGGAACGTATTTAGACCCCTTGACTTCTTCCACATTTTGTTACGTTACAGCCTTATTCTAAAATTGATTTGGTCAGGTGTGGTCAAAGAGAGAGAGTGCTGTCATTCACCTGTCAAACTGCCCGTTTCACAGAGGTTTAATCAGAGAGAGAGAGTGCTGTCATTCACCTGTCAAACTGCCCGTTTCACAGAGGTTTAATCAGAGAGAGAGAGTGCTGTCATTCACCTGTCAAACTGCCCGTTTCACAGAGGTTTGGTCAGAGTGCTGTCATTAACCTGTCAAACTGCCCGTTTCACAGAGGTTTGGTCAGAGTGCTGTCATTAACCTGTCAAACTGCCCATTTCACAGAGGTTTGGTCAGAGAGAGTGCTGTCATTCACCTGTCAAACTGCCCGTTTCACAGAGGTTTGGTCAGAGAGAGTGCTGTCATTCACCTGTCAAACTGCCCGTTTCACAGAGGTTTGGTCAGAGAGAGTGCTGTCATTCACCTGTCAAACTGCCCGTTTCACAGAGGTTTGGTCAGAATGCTGTCATTCACCTGTCAAACTGCCCGTTTCACAGAGGTGTGGTCAGAGAGAGAGAGTGCTGTCATTAACCTGTCAAACTGCCCATTTCACAGAGGTGTGGTCAGAGAGAGAGAGTGCTGTCATTCACCTGTCAAACTGCCCGTTTCACAGAGGTGTGGTCAGAAAGAGAGAGTGCTGTCATTCACCTGTCAAACTGCCTGTTTCACAGAGGTGTGGTCAGAGAGAGAGAGTGCTGTCATTCACCTGTCAAACTGCCCGTTTCACAGAGGTTTGGTCAGAGAGAGAGAGTGCTGTCATTCACCTGTCAAACTGCCCATTTCACAGAGGTTTGGTCAGAGAGAGTATGCTGTGATTGGGGTTTTATTCATTCTGTATACTAACATATAAAATAATTATGATAATCGACTAATGAAAAATATGAAGTATAAACATACACACACACACACATGACTCTCCCATTAATCATTTAAGAGGGTTATGTGAAACAGATTAACACTCGTTAACAGGAAAACATATGTAGCCCATCTCGATAACAACTAGCAGATGTAGAGCATTTGCATGTATTTTTTTCATAAACAGGTTTAATAATGTAGAAGGAATTATGAAGCCTAAAAACATTTTGCTATATCAAAGCCTCTTTCAGACACTAATCTACACTAATCTACTTTAAATGAAGCCAGTCTCATATTGATGTTAAATATTTCTTGTCAGGCAAATGTAGCTGGAGTCCTGTCCTGCAACATCACAGATAAACAAGGATACATACAGATATACAGGGAAACATACAGGCATACAGGGATACATTACAGATATACAGGGATACATTACAGATATACAGGGATACATTACAGGCATACAGGGATACATTACAGGGATACATTACAGGGAAACATTACAGACATAAAGGGATACATACAGATATACAGGGATACATTACAGATATACAGGGATACATTACAGGCATACAGGGATACATTACAGGGATACATTACAGATATACAGGGATACATTACAGATATACAGGGATACATTACAGGCATACAGGGATACATTACAAGGATACATACAGATATACAGGGAAACATACAGGCATACAGGGATACATTACAGATATACAGGGATACATACAGATATACAGGGATACATTACAGGGATACATTACAGATATACAGGGATACATACAGATATACAGGGATACATTACAGATATACAGGGATACATTACAGATATACAGGGATACATTACAGATATACAGGGATACATTACAGATATACAGGGATACATTACAGATATACAGGGATACATTACAGATATACAGGGATACATTACAGATATACAGGGATACATACAGATATACAGGGATACATTACAGATATACAGGGATACATTACAGATATACAGGGATACATTACAGATATACAGGGATACATTACAGATATACAGGGATACATTACAGGCATACAGGGATACATACAGATATACAGGGATACATTACAGATATACAGGGATACATTACAGATATACAGGGATACATTACAGATATACAGGGATACATTACAGATATACAGGGATACATACAGATATACAGGGATACATTACAGATATACAGGGATACATTACAGATATACAGGGATACATTACAGATATACAGGGATACATTACAGATATACAGGGATACATTACAGGCATACAGGGATACATTACAGATATACAGGGATACATTACAGATATACAGGGATACATTACAGATATACAGGGATACATTACAGATATACAGGGATACATTACAGATATACAGGGAAACATTACAGATATACAGGGATACATTACAGATATACAGGGATACATTACAGATATACAGGGATACATTACAGATATACAGGGATACATTACAGATATACAGTGATACATTACAGGGATACATTACAGATATACAGGGATACATTACAGATATACAGGGATACATTACAGATATACAGGGATACATTACAGATATACAGTGATACATTACAGGGATACATTACAGATATACAGGGATACATACAGATATACAGTGATACATTACAGATATACAGGGATACATTACAGATATACAGGGATACATTACAGATATACAGGGATACATTACAGATATACAGTGATACATTACAGGGATACATTACAGATATACAGTGATACATTACAGATATACAGGGATACATTACAGATATACAGGGATACATTACAGATATACAGTGATACATTACAGGGATACATTACAGATATACAGGGATACATTACAGATATACAGAGATACATTACAGATATACAGGGATACATTACAGATATACAGGGATACATTACAGATATACAGGGATACATTACAGATATACAGGGATACATACAGATATACAGGGATACATTACAGATATACAGGGATACATTACAGATATACAGGGATACATTACAGATATACAGGGATACATTAAAGATATACAGGGATACATTACAGATATACAGGGATACATACAGATATACAGGGATACATTACAGATATACAGGGATACATTACAGATATACAGGGATACATTACAGATATACAGGGATACATTACAGATATACAGGGATACATTACAGATATACAGGGATACATACAGATATACAGGGATACATTACAGATATACAGGGATACATTCCAGATATACAGGGATACATTACAGATATACAGGGATACATTACAGATATACAGGGATACATACAGATATACAGGGATACATTACAGATATACAGGGATACATTACAGATATACAGGGATACATTACAGATATACAGGGATACATTACAGATATACAGGGATACATTACAGATATACAGGGATACATACAGATATACAGGGATACATTACAGATATACAGGGATACATTCCAGATATACAGGGATACATTACAGATATACAGGGATACATTACAGATATACAGGGATGCATTGCAGATATACATACAGATATACAGGGATACATTACAGATATACAGTGATACATTACAGGGATACATTACATATATACAGTGATACATTCCAGATATACAGGGATACATTACAGATATACAGGGATACATTACAGATATACAGGGATACATTACAAATATACAGGGATACATACAGATATACAGGGATACATTACAGATATACAGGGATACATTACAGATATACAGGGATACATTACAGATATACAGGGATACATTACAGATATACAGGGATACATTACAGATATACAGGGATACATTACAGATATACAGGGATACATTACAGATATACAGGGATACATTACAGATATACAGGGATACATTACAGATATACATACAGATGTCATATTTCACCCCAATTTCCCCACTGACCAAGAATGATCGATTCATGGAGCCACTTCCGGGTTGGAGCGAGCGGTCGCATCGACACTTCGCTCCGCAGGTAGTATAACTTTTTCATTACATTTCATTACATTTCATTATAGCACAACGGTTTGATTTGTCTAAATCTTAGCAATTTCTTCTTAGCTAGCTACATAGCCGTCTTTGTATCAAAGATAATTGCGTAATTATCGTATTTCGCCGTCCTAACGTAGTCTTCACTAGCCAGCTAGCTAACGTCCACTGATTAGCTGCACTGGAGAAACTATTACACTCAACTGAACGACTTGATTAGTGTAGTGTTAGCTAGCTACATAGCTGTCTTTGCTGTCTTCGTATCCAAGATAATTGTGTAGTTTAGAGTGTGTAGTCTTAGAGTGATTATCTTAATTTACCGAGGTTAGCTAGCCAGCTATTTGTCGTCCTTAACGTAGGAGACTCTGCTAGCTAGCCAACAGCTAGCCAACAGCTAGCCAACAGTTAGCCAACGTCTTCTGAATAGACTCAACAACCCGGTCGCATTCACAGGTAGTATCACATTTTCATTTTATTTCATTACAGTATAACGGTTTGATTTGTTTGATCGTAGCTAGCTACATATTGTATCAAAGATAATTGTGTAGTCTAGAGCGATTTTCTAGGTTAGCTATTGTCAGCTATTGTCGTTCTTTTAACACAACGTAACGTAAACAACACTACTAGCTAGCCAGCTAGCCCCCGAATAGCAGCACTGTCGAAACTATTACACTCAACGGAACGACTTGATTAGTGTAGTGTCAACACTGCACCCACTGCCAGCTAGCCTACTTCAGCAGTACTGTATCATTTTAATCATTTTAGTCAATAAGATTCTTGCTACGTAAGCTTAACTTTCTGAACATTCGAGACGTGTAGTCCACTTGTCATTCCAATCTCCTTTGCATTAGCATAGCCTCTTCTGTAGCCTGTCAACTATGTGTCTGTCTATCCCTGTTCTCTCCTCTCTGCACAGACCATACAAACGCTCCACACCGCGTGGCCGCGGCCACCCTAATCTGGTGGTCCCAGCGCGCGCGACCCACGTGGAGTTCCAGGTCTCCGGTAGCCTCTGGAACTGCCGATCTGCGGCCAACAAGGCAGAGTTCATCTCAGCCTATGCCTCCCTCCAGTCCCTCGACTTCTTGGCACTGACGGAAACATGGATCACCACAGATAACACTGCTACTCCTACCGCTCTCTCTTCGTCCGCCCACGTGTTCTCGCACACCCCGAGAGCTTCTGGTCAGCGGGGTGGTGGCACCGGGATCCTCATCTCTCCCAAGTGGTCATTCTCTTTCTCCCTTACCCATCTGTCTATCGCCTCCTTTGAATTCCATGCTGTCACAGTTACCAGCCCTTTCAAGCTTAACATCCTTATCATTTATCGCCCTCCAGGTTCCCTCGGAGAGTTCATCAATGAGCTTGATGCCTTGATAAGCTCCTTTCCTGAGGACGGCTCACCTCTCACAGTTCTGGGCGACTTTAACCTCCCCACGTCTACCTTTGACTCATTCCTCTCTGCCTCCTTCTTTCCACTCCTCTCCTCTTTTGACCTCACCCTCTCACCTTCCCCCCCTACTCACAAGGCAGGCAATACGCTCAACCTCATCTTTACTAGATGCTGTTCTTCCACTAACCTCATTGCAACTCCCCTCCAAGTCTCCGACCACTACCTTGTATCCTTTTCCCTCTCGCTCTCATCCAACACCTCCCACACTGCCCCTACTCGGATGGTATCGCGCCGTCCCAACCTTCGCTCCCTCTCCCCCGCTACTCTCTCCTCTTCCATCCTATCATCTCTTCCCTCTGCTCAAACCTTCTCCAACCTATCTCCTGATTCTGCCTCCTCAACCCTCCTCTCCTCCCTCTCTGCATCCTTTGACTCTCTATGTCCCCTATCCTCCAGGCCGGCTCGGTCATCCCCTCCCGCTCCGTGGCTCGATGACTCATTGCGAGCTCACAGAACAGGGCTCCGGGCAGCCGAGCGGAAATGGAGGAAAACTCGCCTCCCTGCGGACCTGGCATCCTTTCACTCCCTCCTCTCTACATTTTCCTCCTCTGTCTCTGCTGCTAAAGCCACTTTCTACCACTCTAAATTCCAAGCATCTGCCTCTAACCCTAGAAAGCTCTTTGCCACCTTCCCCTCCCTCCTGAATCCTCCTCCCCCCTCCTCCCTCTCTGCAGATGACTTCGTCAACCATTTTGAAAAGAAGGTCGACGACATCCGATCCTCGTTTGGTAAGTCAAACGACACCGCTGGTTCTGCTCACACTGCCCTTCCCTGTGCTCTGACCTCTTTCTCCCCTCTCTGTCCAGATGAAATCTCGCGTCTTGTGACGGCCGGCCGCCCAACAACCTGCCCGCTTGACCCTATCCCCTCCTCTCTTCTCCAGTCCATTTCCGGAGACCTTCTCCCTTACCTCACCTCGCTCATCAACTCATCCCTGACGGCTGGCTACGTCCCTTCCGTCTTCAAGAGAGCGAGAGTTGCACCCCTTCTGAAAAAAGCTACACTCGATCCCTCCGATGTCAACAATTACAGACCAGTATCCCTTCTTTCTTTTCTCTCCAAAACTCTTGAACGTGCCGTCCTTGGCCAGCTCTCCCGCTATCTCTCTCTGAATGACCTTCTTGATCCAAATCAGTCAGGTTTCAAGACTAGTCATTCAACTGAGACTGCTCTCCTCTGTATCACGGAGGCGCTCCGCACTGCTAAAGCTAACTCTCTCTCCTCTGCTCTCATCCTTCTAGATCTATCGGCTGTCTTCGATACTGTGAACCATCAGATCCTCCTCTCCACCCTCTCCGAGTTGGGCATCTCCGGCGCGGCCCACGCTTGGATTGCGTCCTACCTGACAGGTCGCTCCTACCAGGTGGCGTGGCGAGAATCTGTCTCCTCACCACGCGCTCTCACCACTGGTGTCCCCCAGGGCTCTGTTCTAGGCCCTCTCCTATTCTCGCTATACACCAAGTCACTTGGCTCTGTCATAACCTCACATGGTCTCTCCTATCATTGCTATGCAGACGACACACAATTAATCTTCTCCTTTCCCCCTTCTGATGACCAGGTGGCGAATCGCATCTCTGCATGTCTGGCAGACATATCAGTGTGGATGACGGATCACCACCTCAAGCTGAACCTCGGCAAGACGGAGCTGCTCTTCCTCCCGGGGAAGGACTGCCCGTTCCATGATCTCTCCATCACGGTTGACAACTCCATTGTGTCCTCCTCCCAGAGCGCTAAGAACCTTGGCGTGATCCTGGACAACACCCTGTCATTCTCAACCAACATCAAGGCGGTGGTCCGTTCCTGTAGGTTCATGCTCTACAACATCCGCAGAGTACGACCCTGCCTCACACAGGAAGCGGCGCAGGTCCTAATCCAGGCACTTGTCATCTCCCGTCTGGATTACTGCAACTCGCTGTTGGCTGGGCTCCCTGCCTGTGCCATTAAACCCCTTCAACTCATCCAGAATGCCACAGCCCGTCTGGTGTTCAACCTTCCCAAGTTCTCTCACGTCACCCCGCTCCTCCGTTCTCTCCACTGGCTTCCAGTTGAAGCTCGCATCCGCTACAAGACCATGGTGCTTGCCTACGGAGCTGTGAAGGGAACGGCACCTCAGTACCTCCAGGCTCTGATCAGGCCCTACACCCAAACAAGGGCACTGCGTTCATCCACCTCTGGCCTGCTCGCCTCCCCACCACTGGGGAAGTACAGCTCCCGCTCAGCCCAGTCAAAACTGTTCGCTGCTCTGGCCCCCCAATGGTGGAACAAACTCCCTCACGACGCCAGGACAGCGGAGTCAATCATCACCTTCCGGAGACACCTGAAACCCCACCTCTTTAAGGAATACCTAGGATAGGATAAGTAATCCCTCTCACCCCCCCCCTTTAAGATTTAGATGCACTATTGTAAAGTGACTGTTCCACTCGATGTCATAAGGTGAATGCACCAATTTGTAAGTCGCTCTGGATAAGAGCGTCTGCTAAATGACTTAAATGTAAATGTAAATGTAAGTTTCAATCAATGAATAATTAACCATGTCCATTTTACCATTTTCTCTGAGATGTATATATATCGCAGGGTTCTATCCAGACAGACTGCATTAATAGACACATGACTGATCTGTTCCAGTTCCCGTAGGACACGTGGGGCAGTGTAAAGGCTGAGTCCCACATTACTGATCTGTTCCAGGCCTCGTAGGGCACTAGGGGCAGTGTAAAGGCTGAGTCCCACGTTACTGATCTGTTCCAGGCCTCGTAGGGCACTTGGGGCAGTGTAAAGGCTGAGTCCCACATTACTGATCTGTTCCAGGCCTCGTAGGGCACTTGGGGCAGGTTAAAGTCTGAGTCCCACATTACCGATATATTCCAGGCCTCGTAGGGCACTTGGGGCAGTGTAAAGGCTGAGTCCCACATTACTAATCTGTTCCAGGCCTCGTAGGGCACTTGGGGCAGGTTAAAGTCTGAGTCCCACATTACTGATATATTCCAGGCCTCGTAGGGAACTTGGGGCAGGTTAAAGTCTGAGTCCCACATTACTGATATATTCCAGGCCTCGTAGGGCACTTGGGGCAGTGTAAAGTCTGAGTCCCACATTACTGATATATTCCAGGCCTCGTAGGGCACTCGGGGCAGGTTAAAGTCTGAGTCCCACATTACTGATATATTCCAGGCCTCGTACGGCACTTGGGGCAGTATAAAGGCTGAGTTCCACATTACCGATGTATTTAGTGCACTACTTTTGACTGAAATAAAGTGCACTATGTAGGAAATAGGAGGTCATTGGGGATGTAAATAAAGGCTGACCCCAGACCTGTAACAAAACATCACTTTAAAGAGAGAAAGGCACCACCACCAGATTATAGAGTATTAATCTGGTTCTGAGGTCTAATCTCGCTGATAAACATATGGTGATAATTCCAGGAAATGTCCTCCTATCCTTCATGTATTTAGGATCAAACTACTACTGTAATGTATCTCAGGGTCAATGTGACAAACACAGCTGTGCTACAGTACCCTTATGATCATCAGAATTAAACTGGCTATGGACTGCAGCCGTGGGTTGTGGTTAAAATACACAATATTTTGCAGGTATGTTAAATATGTTAATCATCAACTTCTCTGCTGTGTATCCTTGATATTGTATGGTATGATATGTAAGTATTTTACTGTTAGTACACGGTTGTTGTGTGACGGATAAAGTGTTGGTTTGATTACTAATTGCAGGCTCTGCTGTGGCATGAGATATACAACACACGGTGCTCTTATTTCATTCTAGTGGTGGTAAAGTGCACTAAACTAGTGTCACGTATACTCCCCCTCCGGCGCTCGAGGTGTTCACGCTGCTCATTATTACACACACCTGTCACCATCGTTACGCGCAACAGCGCCTCATCAGACTCACCTGGACTCAATCACCTGCCTGATAACCTTCCTTATATCCATCACTCTCTTTGGTTCTTCCTGCCTGATAACCTTCCCTATATCCATCACTCTCTTTGGTTCTTCCTGCCTGATAACCTTCCCTATATCCATCACTCTCTTTGGTTCTTCCTGCCTGATAACCTTCCTCTATCCATCACTCTCTTTGGTTCTTCCTGCCTGATAACCTTCCCTATATCCATCACTCTCTTTGGTTCTTCCTGCCTGATAACCTTCCCTCTATCCATCACTCTCTTTGGTTCTTCCTGCCTGATAACCTTCCCTATATCCATCACTCTCTTTGGTTCTTCCTGCCTGATAACCTTCCCTATATCCATCACTCTCTTTGGTTCTTCCTGCCTGATAACCTTCCCTCTATCCATCACTCTCTTTGGTTCTTCCTGCCTGATAACCTTCCCTATATCCATCACTCTCTTCGGTTCTTCCTGCCTGATAACCTTCCCTCTATCCATCACTCTCTATGGTTCTTCCTGCCTGATAACCTTCCCTATATCCATCACTCTCTTTGGTTCTTCCTGCCTGATAACCTTCCCTATATCCATCACTCTCTATGGTTCTTCCTGCCTGATAACCTTCCCTATATCCATCACTCTCTATGGTTCTTCCTGCCTGATAACCTTCCCTATATCCATCACTCTCTTTGGTTCATCCTGCCTGATAACCGTCCCTATATCCATCACTCTCTTTGGTTCTTCCTGCCTGATAACCTTCCCTCTATCCATCACTCTCTTTGGTTCTTCCTGCCTGATAACCGTCCCTATATCCATCACTCTCTATGGTTCTTCCTGCCTGATAACCTTCCCTATATCCATCATTCTCTATGGTTCTTCCTGCCTGATAACTGTCCCTATATCCATCACTCTCTATGGTTCTTCCTGCCTGATAATGTCCCTATATCCATCACTCTCTATGGTTCTTCCTGCCTGATAACCTTCCCTATATCCATCACTCTCTATGGTTCTTCCTGCCTGATAACCGTCCCTATATCCATCACTCTCTATGGTTCTTCCTGCCTGATAACCTTCCCTATATCCATCACTCTCTATGGTTCTTCCTGCCTGATAAACTTCAAAATATATCCATCACTCTCTATGGTTCTTCCTGCCTGATAACCTTCCCTATATCCATCACTCTCTATGGTTCTTCCTGCCTGATAAACTTCAAAATATATCCATCACTCTCTATGGTTCTTCCTGCCTGATAACCTTCCCTATATCCATCACTCTCTATGGTTCTTCCTGCCTGATTACCTTCCCTATATCCATCACTCTCTTTGGTTCTTCCTGCCTGATAACCGTCCCTATATCCATCACTCTCTATGGTTCTTCCTGCCTGATAACCTTCCCTATATCCATCACTCTCTTTGGTTCTTCCTGCCTGATAACCTTCCCTATATCCATCACTCTCTATGGTTCTTCCTGCCTGATAACCGTCCCCATATCCATCACTCTCTTTGGTTCTTCCTGCCTGATAACCGTCCCCATATCCATCACTCTCTTTGGTTCTTCCTGCCTGATAACCGTCCCTATATCCATCACTCTCTATGGTTCTTCCTGCCTGATTACCTTCCCTATATCCATCACTCTCTATGGTTCGTCCTGCCTGATAACCGTCCCTATATCCATCACTCTCTATGGTTCTTCCTGCCTGATAACCTTCCCTATATCCATCACTCTCTTTGGTTCTTCCTGCCTGATAACCTTCCCTATATCCATCACTCTCTTTGGTTCTTCCTGCCTGATAACTGTCCCTATATCCATCACTCTCTATGGTTCTTCCTGCCTGATAACCTTCCCTATATCCATCACTCTCTTTGGTTCTTCCTGCCTGATAACCTTCCCTATATCCATCACTCTCTTTGGTTCTTCCTGCCTGATAACCTTCCCTATATCCATCACTCTCTTTGGTTCTTCCTGCCTGATAACCGTCCCTATATCCATCACTCTCTTTGGTTCTTCCTGCCTGATAACCTTCCCTATATCCATCACTCTCTTTGGTTCTTCCTGCCTGATAACCTTCCCTATATCCATCACTCTCTTTGGTTCTTCCTGCCTGATAACCTTCCCTATATCCATCACTCTCTTTGGTTCTTCCTGCCTGATAACCGTCCCTATATCCATCACTCTCTTTGGTTCTTCCTGCCTGATAACCTTCCCTATATCCATCACACTCTTTGGTTCTTCCTGCCTGATAACCTTCCCTATATCCATCACTCTCTTTGGTTCTTCCTGCCTGATAACCTTCCCTATATCCATCACTCTCTTTGGTTCTTCCTGCCTGATAACCTTCCCTATATCCATCACTCTCTTTGGTTCTTCCTGCCTGATAACCTTCCCTATATCCATCACTCTCTTTGGTTCTTCCTGCCTGATAACCTTCCCTATATCCATCACTCTCTTTGGTTCTTCCTGCCTGATAAACTTCCCTATATCCATCACTCTCTTTGGTTCTTCCTGTCTGAGTGATTCTATCTATGTTTGTTTATTAAAGTCACTCTCTGAACTTCCCGACTCCCAATGAACACGTTACAACTAGAGCCTATCAGGATTGAATAAGAACTGGGTGGAAAACTCCCGCTGTTTGCATGAATCCAACGTGAAAGTATATTTATTTGTCATAAAACATTTCAAAATATGACTCTCTGTGGCACATATCATCAATCAATCAAATGTATTTATGAAGCCCTTTTTATATCGGCCGAAAACCAGCCTAAAACCCCAAACAGCAAGCAATGCAGATGTAGAAGCACGGTGGCTAGGAAAAACTACCTAGAAAGGCCAGAACCTAGGAAGAAGCCTAGAGAGGAACCAGGATATGAGGGGTGGCCAATCCTCTTCTGGCTTTGCTGGGTGGAGATTATAACAGAACATGACCAAGATGTTCAAACATTCATACGTGAACATCAGGGTCCGATAATAATAATAATAATAATAAAATAAATAATAATAATAATCACAGTGGTTGTGGAGGGTGCAACAGGTCAACACCTCAAATCAAATCAAAATCAAATTTTATTTGTCACATACACATGGTTAGCAGATGTTAATGCGAGTGTAGCGAAATGCTTGTGCTTCTAGTTCCGACAATGCAGTGATAACCAACAAGTAATCTAACTAACAATTCCAAAACTACTGTCTTATACACAGTGTAAGGGGATAAGGAACATGTACATAAGGATATATGAATGAGTGATGGTACAGAGCAGCATACAGTAGATGGTATTGAGTACAGTATATACATATGAGATGAGTGTGTAGACAAAGTAAACAAAGTGGCATAGTTAAAGTGGCTAGTGATACATGTGTTACATAAGCATGCAGTCGATGTTGTAGAGTACAGTATATACATATGCATATGAGATGAATAATGTAGGGTAAGTAACATTATATAAGGTAGCATTGTTTAAAGTGGCTAGTGATATATTTACATCATTTCCCATCAATTCCCATTATTAAAATGGCTGGAGTTGGGTCAGTGTCAATGACAGTGTGTTGGCAGCAGCCACTCAATGTTAGTGGTGGCTATTTAACAGTCTGATGGCCTTGAGATAGAAGCTGTTTTTCAGTCTCTCGGTCCCAGCTTTGATGCACCTGTACTGACCTCGCCTTCTGGATGATAGCGGGGTGAACAGGCAGTGGTTCGGGTGGTTGATGTCCTTGATGATCTTTATGGCCTTCCTGTAACAACGGGTGGTGTAGGTGTCCTGGAGGGCAGGTAGTTTGCCCCCGGTGATGCGTTGTGCAGTCCTCACTACCCTCTGGAGAGCCTTACGGTTGAGGGCGGAGCAGTTGCCGTACCAGGCGGTGATACAGCCCGCCAGGATGCTCTCGATTGTGCATCTGTAGAAGTTTGTGAGTGCTTTTGGTGACAAGCCGAATTTCTTCAGCCTCCTGAGGTTGAATAGGCGCTGCTGCGCTTCTTCACGACGCTGTCAGTGTGAGTGGACCAATTCAGTTTGTCTGTGATGTGTATGCCGAGGAACTTAAAACTAGCTACCCTCTCCACTACTGTTCCATCGATGTGGATAGGGGGTGTTCCCTCTGCTGTTTCCTGAAGTCCACAATCATCTCCTTAGTTTTGTTGACGTTGAGTGTGAGGTTATTTTCCTGACACCACACTCCAAGGGCCCTCACCTCCTCCCTGTAGGCCGTCTCGTCGTTGTTGGTAATCAAGCCTACCACTGTTGTGTCGTCCGCAAACTTGATGATTGAGTTGGAGGCGTGCGTGGCCACGCAGTCGTGGGTGAACAGGGAGTACAGGAGAGGGCTCAGAACGCACCCTTGTGGGGCCCCCGTGTTGAGGATCAGCGGGGAGGAGATGTTGTTGCCTACCCTCACCACCTGGGGGCGGCCCGTCAGGAAGTCCAGTACCCAGTTGCACAGGGCGGGGTCGAGACCCAGGGTCTCGAGCTTGATGACGAGCTTGGAGGGTACTATGGTGTTGAATGCCGAGCTGTAGTCGATGAACAGCATTCTCACATAGGTATTCCTCTTGTCCAGGTGGGTTAGGGCAGTGTGCAGTGTGGTTGAGATTGCATCGTCTGTGGACCTATTTGGGCGGTAAGCAAATTGGAGTGGGTCTAGGGTGTCAGGTAGGGTGGAGGTGATATGGTCCTTGACTAGTCTCTCAAAGCACTTCATGATGACGGAAGTGAGTGCTACGGGCGGTAGTCGTTTAGCTCAGTTACCTTAGCTTTCTTGGGAACAGGAACAATGGTGGCCCTCTTGAAGCATGTGGGAACAGCAGACTGGTATAGGGATTGATTGAATATGTCCGTAAACACACCGGCCAGCTGGTCTGCGCATGCTCTGAGGGCGCGGCTGGGGATGCCGTCTGGGCCTGCAGCCTTGCGAGGGTTAACACGTTTAAATGTCTTACTCACCTCGGCTGCAGTGAAGGAGAGACCGCATGTTTCCGTTGCAGGCCGTGTCAGTGGCACTGTATTGTCCTCAAAGCGGGCAAAAAGTTATTTAGTCTGCCTGGGAGCAAGACATCCTGGTCCGTGACTGGGCTGGATTTCATCTTGTAGTCCGTGATTGACTGTAGACCCTGCCACATGCCTCTTGTGTCTGAGCCATTGAATTGAGATTCCACTTTGTCTCTGTACTGACGCTTAGCTTGTTTGATAGCCTTACGGAGGGAATAGCTGCACTGTTTGTATTCAGTCATGTTGCCAGACACCTTGCCCTGATTAAAAGCAGTGGTTCGCGCTTTCAGTTTCACGCGAATGCTGCCATCAATCCACGGTTTCTGGTTAGGGAATGTTTTTATCGTTGCTATGGGAACGACATCTTCGACGCACGTTCTAATGAACTCGCACACCTAATCAGCGTATTCGTCAATATTCCCATCTGACGCAATACGAAACATGTCCCAGTCCACGTGATGGAAGCAGTCTTGGAGTGTAGAGTCAGCTTGGTCTGACCAGCGTTGGACAGACCTCAGCGTGGGAGCCTCTTGTTTTAATTTCTGTCTGTAGGCAGGGATCAGCAAAATGGAGTCGTGGTCAGCTTTCCCCGAAAGGGGGGCGGGGCAGGGCCTTATATGCGTTAGAGTTAGAGTAACAATGATCCAAGGTTTTACCACCCCTGGTTGCGCAATCGATATGCTGATAAAATTTAGGGAGTCTTGTTTTCAGATTGGCTTTGTTAAAATCCCCAGCTACAATGAATGCAGCCTCCGGAAAAATGTTTTCCAGTTTGCAAAGAGTTAAATAAAGTTCGTTCAGAGCCATCGATGTGTCTGCTTGGGGGGGGATATATACGGCTGTGATTATAATCGAAGAGAATTCTCTTGGAAGATAATGCGGTCTACATTTGATTGTGAGGAATTCTAAATCAGGTGAACAGAAGGATTTGAGTTCCTGTATGTTTCCTTCATCACACCATGTCCCGTTAGTCATGAGGCATACGCCCCCTCCACTCTTCTTACCAGATAGATGTTTGTTTCTGTCGGCGCGATGCGTGGAGAAACCCGTTGGCTGTACCGCCCTGGATAGCGTTTTCCCAGTAAGCCATGTCTCCGTAAAGCAGAGAACGTTGCAGTCTCTGATGTCCCTCTGGAATGCCACCCTTGCTCGGATTTCATCAACCTTGTTGTCGAGAGACTGGACATTGGCAAGAAGAATACTGGGAAGTGGTGCGCGATGTGCCCTTTTTCGGAGTCTGACCAGAACACCGCCGCGTTTCCCTCTTTTTCGGAGTCGTTTCCTTGGGTCGCTGCATGCGATCCATTCCGTTGTCCTGTTTGTAAGGCAGAACACAGGATCCGCGTCGCGGAAAACATATTCTTGGTCGTACTGATGGTGAGTTGACGCTGATCTTATATTCAGTAGTTCTTTTCGACTGTATGTAATGAAACCTAAGATGACCTGGGGTACTAATGTAAGAAATAACACGTAAAAAAACAAAAAACTGCATAGCGAGGCGGCCATCTCAGTCAGTTGGCTTTTCATTGCTGATCATTCAGAGTTCGAGACAGCAGGTGTGGTAGAGGGAGAGTCCAAAACAGCAGGTCTGGGACAGGGAGCACATCCGGTGAACAGGTCAGGGTTCCATAGCTGCAGGCAGAACAGTTGAAACTGAAGCAGCAGCACGACCAGGTGGACTGGGGACAGCAAGGAGTCATCAGGCCAGGTAATCCTGAGGCATGGTCCTAGGGCTCAGGTCCTCCAAGAGAAAGAGAGAGAGATAATTAGAGGGAGCATATTTAAATTCCAACAGGACACCGGAAAAGACAGGAGAAATACTCCAGATATAACAGACTAACCCTAGGCCCCCGACACAAACTATTGCAGCATAATTACTGGAGGCTGAGACAGGAGGGGTCGGGAGAGACTGTGGCCCCGCACGACTATACCCCCGGGTAGGGACAACCAGGCAGGATATAAGCTCACCCACTTTGCCAAAGCACAGCCCCCACACCACTAGAGGGATATCTTCAACCACCAACTTACTACCCTGAGACAAGGCTGAGTATAGCTCAGGAAGATCTCCCCCACTGCACGAACCCGAGGGGGGCACCGACCCGGACAGGAAGATCATGTCAGAGAATCAACCCACTCAAGTGGTGCACCCCTCCGAGGGACGGCATGGAAGAGCACCAGTAAGCCAGTGACTCAGCCCCCGTAATAGGGTTAGAGGCAGAGAATTCCAGTGGAGAGAGGGGAACTGGCCAGGCAGAGACAGCAGGTTAGCAGTAAAACCTTGAAATCAGCCCTTGCCTTAACAGGAAGCAAGTGTAGAGAGGCTAGCACTGGAGTAATTTGATCACAGTTTTTGGTTCTACTCAAGAGTCTAGCAGCCGTATTTATCATTAACTGAAGTTTATTTAGTGCTTTATCCGGGTAGCCGGAAGGTAGAGGATTGCAGTAGTCTAATCTAGAAGTGACAAAAGCATGGATACATTTTTCGGCATCATTTTTGGACAGAAAGTTTCTGATTTTTGCAATGTTAAGTAGATGGAAAAAATATGTCCTCAAAACAGTCTTGATATTTTCGTCAAAAGAGAGACCAGGGTCCAGAGAAATGCCGAGATCCACAGTTTTATTTGAGACGACTGTACAACCATCAAGATGAATTGTCAGATCCAACAGATGATCTCTGTTTTTCTTGGGACCTAGAACCAGCATCTCTGTTTTGTCCGAGCTTAAAAGTAAAACATTTGCACTTCCTTTTGTCTGAAACACTGGCTTCCAGTGAGGGCAGTTTTTGGGGCTTCACCATGTTTCTTCGAAATGTACAGCTGTGTATCGTCCACATAGCAGTGCAAGGTAACATTATGTCTAAGAATGACATCACCAACAGATAAAATATATATGGTCCTTCTGTAGCTCAGTTGGTAGAGCATGGCGCTTGTAAAGCCAGGGTAGTGGGTTTGATCCCCGGGACCACCCATACGTAGAATGTATGCACACATGACTGTAAGTCGCTTTGGATAAAAGCGTCTGCTAAATGGCATATATATATATAGTGACAACAAAATGGCCTAACGGGCCTAAAACGGAACCTTGAGGAACACCGAAAACATCCACAGAGACAAACTGATATCTTTCCAACAGATAATATCTAAACCAGGGCAGAACTTGTCCGTGTAGACCAATTTGGGTTTCCAATCTCTCCAGAAGAATTTGGTGATTGATAGTATCAAAAGCAGCACTAAGGTCTAGGAGCACGAAAACAGATGCAGAGCCTTGGTCTGACGCCATTAAAATGTTATTTACCACCTTCACACGTGCAGTCTCAGTGCTATGATGGGGTCTAAAACCAGACTGAAGTATTTCATATACATTGCTTGTCTTCAGGAAGGCAGTGAGTTGCTGCTCAATGGCTTTTTCAAAATTGTTTGAGCGGAATGGGAGATTTAATATAATTCAATAGGTTTTTATATTTTCTGGGTCCTGGTTTGGCCTTTTCAAGAGAGGCTTTATTACTGCCACTTTTAGTGAGTTTAGTACACATCTGGTGGATAGAGAGCCGTTTATTATGTTCAACATAGGAGGGCCAAGCACAGGAAGCAGCTCTTTCAGTAGTTTAGTTGAAATAAGGTCCAGTATGCAGCTTGAAGTTTTAGAGGCCAAGATTATTTTCATCATTGTGTCAAGAGATATAGTACTAAAACACTTGAGTGTCTCCCTTGATCCTAGGTCCTGGCAGAGTTGTGCAGACTCAGGACAACTGAGCTTTAGAGAAAAAAGCAGATTTAGGAGTCCGTAATTTGCTTTCTAATGATCATGATCTCTTCGTCAAAGAAGTTTATGAACTTATTACTGCTGAAGTGAAAGCCATCCTCTCTTGGGGGATGCTGCATTTTAGTTTGCTTTGCGACAGTATCAAAATACATTTAGGATTGTTCTTATTCTACTCAATCGAAAAAATTGGAAAAATAGGATGATGGTGCAGCAGTGAGGGCTCTTCGATACTGCACGGTACTGTCTTTCCAAGCTAGTCAGAAGACTTCCAGTTTGGTGGAGCAGCAGTGAGGGCTCTTCGATACTGCACGGTACTGTCTTTCCAAGCTAGTCAGAAGACTTCCAGTTTGGTGTAGCAGCAGTAAGGGCTCTTCGATACTGCACGGTGCTGTCTTTTCAAGCTAGTCGGAAGATTTCCAGTTTGGTGTGGCGCCCTTTCTGTTCCAATGTTCTGGAAGCTTCAGAGCTGGGGTAGTTTCTGTATACCAGGGAGCTAGCTCCTTATGAGAAATGTTTTTAGTTTTTAGGAGTGCGACTGCATCTAGGGTATTACTCAAGGTTAAATGTAGTTCCTCAGTTAGGTGGTTAACCGATTGTTGTACTCTGATGTCCTTGGGTAGGTGGAGGGTGTCTGGAAGGGCATCTAGGAATCTTTGGGTTGTCCAAGGATTTATAGCACAACTTTTGATGATCCTTGGTTGGGGTCTGAGCAGATTATTTGTTGTGATTGAAAACGTAATAAACTTGTGGTCCGATAGTCCAGGATTATGAGGAAAAACATTAAGATCCACAAAATGTATTCCATGGGACAAAACTAGGTCTAGAGTACGACTGTGGCAGTGAGTAGGTCCGGACACATGTTGGACAAAACCCACTGAGTTGTTGATGGCTCCGAAAGCCTTTTGGAGTGGGACTGTGTATTTTTCCATGTGAATATTAACATCACCAAAACTATCAATATTATCTCCCATGACTACAAGATCCGTTAGGAATTCAGGGAACTGTATACAGCTCAGGAGGCCTATAAAGTGTAGCTATAAAAAGTGATTTAGTAGGCTGCATAGATTTCATGACTAGAAGCTCAAAAGACGAAAACGCAGACATTTTTTTTTTTGTATATTGAAATTTGCTATCGTAAATGTTAGCAACACCTCCGCCTTTGCGGGATGCACAGGGGATATGGTCACTAGTGTAGTCAGGAGGTGAGGCCTCATTTAACACAGTAAATTCATCAGGCTTAAGCCATGTTTCAGTCAGGCCAATCACATCAAGATTATGATCAGTGATTACTAAATAAATATAACTGCCTTTGAAGTGAGCGATCTAACATCAAGTAGCCCTATTTTGAGATGTGAGATATCACAATCTCTTTCAATAATGACAGGAATGGAGGAGGTCTTAATTCCAGTGAGATTGCTAAAGTGAACATCGCCATGTTTATTTTTGCCCAACCTAGAACGAGGCACAGACACGGTCTCAATATGGATAGCTGAGCTGACTACACTGACTGTGCTAGTGGCAGACTCCACTATGCTGGCAGGCTGGTTAACAGCCTGCTGCCTGGCCTGCAACCTATTTCATTGTGGAGCTAGTGGAGTTAGAGCCCTGTCTATGTTCGTTGATAAGATGAGAGCACCCCTCCAGCTAGGATGGAGTCCGTCAATCCTCAACAGGCCAGGCTTGGTTCTGTTTGTGGGTGAGTCCCAGAAAGAGGGCAAATAATTTACAAATTCTATATTTTGGGAGGGACAGAAAACAGTTTTCAACCAGCGATTGAGTTGTGAGACTCTGCTGTAGAGCTCATCACTCCCCCTAACTGGGAGGGGGCCAGAGACTCTGCTGTAGAGCTCATCACTCCCCCTAACTGGGAGGGGGCCAGAGACTCTGCTGTAGAGCTCATCACTCCCCCTAACCGGGAGGGGGCCAGAGCCTCTGCTGTAGAGCTCATCATTCCCCCTAACTGGGAGGGGGCCAGAGACTCTGCTGTAGAGCTCATCACTCCCCCTAACAGGGAGGGGACCAGAGACTCTGCTGTAGAGCTCATCACTCCCCCTAACTGGGAGGGGGCCAGAGACTCTACTGTAGAGCTCATCACTCCCCCTAACTGGGAGGGGGCCAGAGACTCTGCTGTAGAGCTCATCACTCCCCCTAACTGGGAGGGGGCCAGAGACTCTACTGTAGAGCTCATCACTCGCCATTACTGGGAGGGGGCCAGAGACTCTGCTGTAGAGCTCATCACTCCCCCTAACTGGGAGGGGGCCAGAGACTCTTACTTGATGCCGACACATCTTTCTAGCTGATATGCACGCAGAAGCTATGTTGCGCTTGGTGACCTCTGACTGTTTTATCCTAACATCGTTGGTGCCGACGTGGATAACAATATCTCTATACTCTCTCCACTCGCCAGTTTTAGCCTTAGCCAGCACCGTCTAATACTGTGGGTAATCGGGTCTCCAAAGACTAGGGCTTTCATTGTGTCAGAGCTAATGGTGGGAGGCTTCGGCGTCTCAGACCCGAGGCCTCCCACCATTAGAGTAAGGGTGTTAATCCAGGTATCCCAATCTGCCCTCATAACATCATGGCCAACTAATAATCCCCAGCTTCCAATTGGCTCATTCATCCCCCCTCCTCTCCCCTGTAACTATTCCCCAGGTCGTTGCTGTAAATGAGAATGTGTTCTCAGTCACTTTACCTGGTAAAATAGCCTCCTTCACCTCTCCAGCCTTCACCTCTCTATCCTCCTTCACCTCTCCAGCCTACTTCACCTCTCCATCCTCGTTCACCTCTCCATCCTCCTTCACCTCTCCATCCTCCTTCACCTCTAAATCCTCCTTCACCTCTCCAGCCTCCTTCACCTCTCCAGACATCAACTCTCCATCCTCCTTCACCTCTCCAGCCTCCTTCACCTCTCCATCCTCCATCACCTCTCCAGCCTCCTTCACCTCTCCAGCCTCCTTCACCTCTCCAGCCTCCTTCACCTCCTTCACCTCTCCAGCCTCCTTCACCTCTCCAGCCTTCACCTCTCCTTCCTCCTTCACCTCCTTCAACTCTCTAGCCTCCTTCTCCTCTCCAGCCTCCTTCACCTCTGTCAACTCTCCAGCCTCCTTCTCCTCTCCAGCCTCCTTCACCTTCGTCATCTCTCCAGCCTCCTTCACCTCCTTCACCTCTCCAGCCTCTTTCTCCTCTCCAGCCTCCTTCTCCTCTCCAGCCTCCTTCGCCTCCTTCACCTCTCCATCCTCCTTCACCTCTCCAGCCTCCTTCACCTCTCCAGCCTCCTTCACAACTCCAGCCTCCTTCTCCTCTCCATCCTCCGTCACCTCCTTCACCTCTCCAGCCTCCTTCTCCTCTCCAACCTCCTTCTCCTCTCCAGCCTCCTTCACCTCCTTCACCTCTCCAGCCTTCATCACCTCTCCAGCGTCCTTCACCTGTCCAGCCTCCTTCATCTCTTCAGCCTCCTCCATCTCCTTCACCTCTCCATCCTTCTACACCTCTCCGTACTCCTTCACCTCTCCAGCCTCCTTCACCTCTCCATCCTCCTTCACCTCTCCAGCCTCCTTCACCTCTCCATCCTCCTTCACCTCCTTCACCTCTCCAGCCTCCTTCACCTCCTTCACCTCTCCAGCCTACTTCTCCTCTCCATCCTCCTTCACCTCCTTCACCTCTCCAGCCTCCTTCACCTCAATCCTCCTTCACCTCTTTAGCCTCCTTCACCTCTCCAGCCTCCTTCACCTATCTAGCCTCCTTCACCTCTCCAGCCTCCTTCACCTATCTAGCTTCCTTCACCTCTCCAGCCTCCTTCACCTCCTTCATCTTTCCAGCCTACGTCTCTCCATCCTCCTTTTTCCAAACGATAGCGGAAGGACGACACACACAGAGTTCACCATTATCTGAGGTACTGCATTAAACAGAGAGATAACAGAGTTCACCATTATCAGAGGTACTGCATTAAACAGAGAGATAACAGAGTTCACCATTATTTGAGGTACTGCATTAAACAGAGAGATAACAGAGTTCACCATTATCTGAGGTACTGCATTAAACAGAGAGATAACAGAGTTCACCATTATCTGAGGTACTGCATTAAACAGAGAGATAACAGAGTTCACCATTATCTGAGGTACTGCATTAAACAGAGAGATAACAGAGTTCACCATTATCTGAGGTACTGCATTAAACAGAGAGATAACAGAGTTCATAATCTTCATCTAAGTCACAACAACAGACAAACACAGTGTGACTAAACTAATAACATATCAATTATTGTATTTTACTTGTCTATATTGATACATAATTTAAACATTCACAGTGTAGGTTGGAAAAAGTATGTGAACCCCTAGGCTAATGACTTCTCCAAAAGCTAATTGGAGTCAGCTAACCTGGAGTAGAGTCAATGAGATGAGATTGGAGATGTTGGTTAGAGCTACCCTGCCCTATAAAAAACACTCACAAAATTTGAGTTTGCTATTCACAAGAAGCAGTGCCTGATGTGAACCTTGCCTCGAACAAAAGAGATCTCAGAAGAGCCAAGATTAAGAATTGTTGACTTGCATAAAGCTGGAAAAGGGTTTCAAAAGCATATCTAAAAGCCTTGATGTTCATCAGTCCACGGTAAGACAAATTGTCTATAAATGGAGAAAGTTCAGCACTGTAGCTACTCTCCATAGAAGTGGCCGTCCTGCAAAGATGACCGCAAGAGCACAGCGCAGAATGCTCAATGAGGTTAAGAAGAATCTTAGAGTGTCAGCTGAAGACTTAAATAAATCTCTGGAACATGCTAACATCTCTGTTGACGAGTCTACGATACGTAACACACTAAACAAGAATAGTGTTCATGGGAGGACACCACGGAAGAAGCCACTGCTGTCCAAAAGTGCACCTGGATGTTCCACAGCGCTACTGACAAAATATTCTTTGGACAGATGAAACTACAGTTGAGTTGTTTGGAAGGAACACAACACTGTGTGGAGAAAAAAGGCACAGCACACCAACATCTAAACCTCATCCCAACTGTAAAGTACGGTGGAGGGAGCATCATGGTTTGGGGCTGCTTCGCTGCCTCAGGGCCTGGACAGCTTGCTCTCGTCAACGGAAAATCAAATTCCCAAGTTTATCAAGACATTTTGAAGGAGAACGTAAGGCTATCTGTCCACCAATTAAAGCTCAACAGAAGTTGGGTGATGCAACAGGACAATGACCCAAAACACAGAAGAAAATCAAAAACAGAATGGCTTCAACAGAAGTAAATACGCCTTCTGGAGTGGCCCAGTCAGAGTCCTGACCTCAACCCCATTGAGATGCTGTGTCATGATCTTGAGTGTGGTTCACACCAGACATCCCAAGAATATTGCTGAACTGAAACAGCTTTGTAAACTGTGTAAATTCCTCCAGACGGTTGTCTGATCCGCAAATGCAGAAAATGTTTGGTTGAGGTTATTGCTGCCAAAGGCGCGAAAGCCAGTTTTTACAACCAAGGGTTCACATACTTTTCCCACCCTGCAATGTGAATGTTTACACGGTTTACACGGTATGTTCAATAAAGGCATGAAAATATATTTTTTGTGTTTTATAAGTTAACAGACTGTGTTTGTCTATTGTTGTGACAAGCCCCTGTCTTGTGCTTGTCTTCACCTCCACCAGGTGTCTCCCATTATCTCCTGTGAATTTAAACCTGTGTTTTCTTTTTTGTTGTCAGTTTGTTTTGTCAAGTCCTACCAAAGTGTTTTTTTTGTATTTCTCTAGTTGCTGTTTTCTCCCAGTTTTGACCATTCTGCCTGCCCTGACCCTGTGCCTGCCTGCCCTGACCCTGTGCCTGCCTGCCGTTCTGTACCTTACTGACTCTGCCCTGGATTACTGACCTCTGCCTGCCCTGACCCTGTGCCTGCCTGCCCTGACCCTGTGCCTGCCTGCCGTTCTGTACCTTACTGACTCTGCCCTGGATTACTGACCTCTGCCTGCCCTGACCCTGTGCCTGCCTGCCGTTCTGTACCTTACTGACTCTGACCTGGATTACTGACCTCTGCCTGCCCTTGACCTGTCATTTGTCTGCCACGTGTTTTGTAAATAAACATATGTGATTCAAACAGTCTGCATCTGGGTCTTATCCTGAGTCCTAATGGCCATGACACACCCAGCATACTCAGACCAGTGCCGCGACGCCGCCTCCTCCATGGAGCCACCATTGGAAGACAGGAGGAGTTACTTCACTACTCGGGATAGGGGGCAGTATTTTCACATCCGGATGAAAAGAGTGCCCAAAGTAAACTGCCTGCTACACAGGCCCAGGAGCTAGGATGTGCATATAGATAGAAAACACTCTAAAGTTTATAAAACTGTTAAAATTATGTCTGTGAGTATAACATGACTTATTTGGCAGGCGAAACCCCGAGGACAAACCATCCAGGAAACATTGTTTTTGTGTTCACTGTGTTTTCAATTAGGTTTCTATTGGAATCTAGATTTTGGGGTTGCAGTTCCTATTTCTTCCACTCGATGTCAACAGTCTTTAGAAATTGGTTGATGTTTTTGTTTAGCGTAACAAAGAGGTAGCCCTTTCCTTTCTGTGTCAAGCCAAGTGGACTCTGGTGTTTAGAGTCGACCTGGAGCTCGCTCCACTTTGATTTTATCCGCTATTGAACACAGTATATTCCGTCTTAAATTTTATCGATTATTTACGTTTTAGGATACCTAAAGTAGAATTAGGAAAGTTGTTTAGTGGTGTGCGGTCTGTGCTTTGGCAAAGTGGGTGGGGTTATATCCTTCCTGTTTGGCCCTGTCCTGGGGTGTCCTCGAATGGGGCCACAGTGTCTCCTGAACCCTCCTGTCTCAGCCTCCAGTATTTATGCTGCAGTAGTTTGTGTCGGGGGCTAGGGTCAGTTTGTTATATCTGGAGTACTTATCCTGTCCTATTCGGTGTCCTGTGTGAATCTAAGTGTGCGTTCTCTAATTCTCTCCTTCTTTCTTTCTCTCTCTCGGAGGACCTGAGCCCTAGGACCATACCCCAGGACTACCTGACATGATGGCTCCTCGCTGTCCCCAGTCCACCTGGCAATGCTGCTGCTCCAGTTTCAACTGACCTGAGCCCTAGGACCATGCCCCAGGACTACCTGACATGATGACTCCTTGCTGTCCCCAGTCCACCTGGCCATGCTGCTGCTCCAGTTTCAACTGTTCTGCCTTACTATTATTTGACCATGCTGGTCATTTATGAACATTTGAACATCTTGGCCATGTTCTGTTATAATCTCCACCCGGCACAGCCAAAAGAGGACTGGCCACCCCACATATGCTCTCTCTAATTCTCTCTTTCTTTCTCTCTCTCTCTCTGAGGACCTGAGCCCAAGGACCGTGCCCCAGGACAACCTGACATGATGACTCCTTGCTGTCCCCAGTCCACCTGACTGTGCTGCTGCTCCAGTTTCAACTGTTCTGCCTTGTTATTATTCGACCATGCTGGTCATTTATGAACATTTGAACATCTTGGCCATGTTCTGTTATAATCTCCACCCGGCACAGCCAAAGAGGACTGGCCACCCCACATATGCTCTCTCTAATTCTCTCTTTCTTTCTCTCTCTCTCTCTGAGGACCTGAGCCCAAGGACCGTGCCCCAGGACGACCTGACATGATGACTCCTTGCTGTCCCCAGTCCACCTGACTGTGCTGCTGCTCCAGTTTCAACTGTTCTGCCTTGTTATTATTCGACCATGCTGGTCATTTATGAACATTTGAACATCTTGGCCATGTTCTGTTATAATCTCCACCCGGCACAGCCATAAGAGGACTGGCCACCCCACATAGCCTGGTCTCTAGGTTTCTTCCTAGGTTTTGGCCTTTCTAGGGAGTTTTTCCTAGCCACCGTGCTTCTACACCTGCATTGCTTGCTGTTTGGGGTTTTAGGCTGGGTTTCTGTACAGCACTTTGAGATATCAGCTGATGTACGAAGGGCTATATAAATCAAATTTGATTGATTGATTGAAATGTCTGGATCAAGTTTACAGGTAACTTATTAGATCACTTGTAGTCAGGTTGGGCGAGTTGGAACCAGTGTTTTTCTGAATCAAACGCGCCAAATAAATGGACATTTTGGGGATATAATGAAGGAATTTATTGAACAAAAGGACCATTTGTGATGTTTATGGGACATTTGGAAGTGCCAACAGAAGAAGACCATATTGTTTTTATTTACTTGTTTTGCTCTTTTGCAGTATTTCTACTTGCACATCACCATCTGCTCATCTGTCACTCCAGTGTTCATTTACTTCACTACTATTGGCCTATTTATTGCCTTACCTCCTTACTCCATTAGCACACACTGTATACAGATTTTTATATTTTGTTATTGACTGTACTATTGTTTATTCCATGTGTAACTGTGTGTTGTTGTTGTTTGTTGCACTGCTTTAGCTTGGCCAGGTTGCAATTGTAAATGAGAACTTGTTGTTTTTGTTTTAAAAGAAAGATAAGTAAGCATCAACCAGTGGCTCTTACAGAGCTGACCAGTTCACAGTGGAGTATACAGTCCAGTTATGTGTCCTATAATGAGCATTGGTTGCAAATCTGATGGTCGAAGAACATCTAGCATTTGTGGGTGGAAAAAGCTTGATGGACACGAGGAAAGCTTTGTTGTAGAGTATTTAGCACAAAATCCGGGGAGGGACCAGCTGAGTATAAGACTGTGTCATCTGCATATAAAAGGAAGAGAGAGCTTTCAACTGCCTGAGCTATGTTGTTGATGTAAATTGAGAAGAGTGTGGGGCCTAGGATCGAGCCTTGGTGTACTCCCTTGGTGACAGGCAATGCCTGAGACAGCAGATTTTCTGACTTTATACACTGCACTCTTTGAGAGTTATTTAGCAAACCAGGTCAAAGACCCCTCAGAAACACTAACACACTGTCACACACACTGTCACACACCCACACTGTCACACACACACACACACACACACAAACTGTCACACAAACTGTCACACACACACACACACACACACACACACACACACACACACACACACACACACACACACACACACACACACACACACACACACACACACACACACACACACACACACACACACACACACACACACACACACACAAAAAAACAAACACAAACACACAGTCACACCATATGCTCTCACTCATACTAACACTCACTCCATAATCTGCACATACATTTATACTGACTCTACACACCCACACACATACATTTATACTGACTCTACACACCCACACACATACATTTATACTGACTCTACACACCCACACACATACATTTATACTGACTCTACACACCCACACACATACATTTATACTGACTCTACACACCCACTCACATACATTTATACTGACTCTACACACCCACACACATACATTTATACTGACTCTACACACCCACTCACATACATTTATACTGACTCTACACACCCACACACATACATTTATACTGACTCTACACACCCACACACATACATTTATACTGACTCTACACACCCACTCACATACATTTATACTGACTCTACACACCCACACACATACATTTATACTGACTCTACACACCCACACACATACATTTATACTGACTCTACACACCCACACACATACATTTATACTGACTCTACACACACTCACATACAAGCCGCTGCTACTCTGTTTATCTTGTCTAGCCACCTTACCCCTTGTTATTGATTACCTCATTTTGGGGTTTTGAGTTGAGAAGAAAGCCATTTCACTGTATTTGTACATGTGACATGAAAACGTTCAATGTCCTGCATATAAACACTGAGGCATTTGGGTTGATATGGATTTGATGTTTAAAAAGACACACAGATGAGCTGGTTAAGAAGTGAAGATTTAAAATATTTTTCTACAGAAACAGATGTTGTCTATCTCTAAGCAGCAGGGAGCAGATTATTCAGTCAACCTTTTGATCTGTTGTTGATTATGATGATATTATTTATCAACGTTCAGCTGCTACTAGTCTTAAACTTCTGGATGCCATCTACCATAGAGCCCTTCGTCTTCTTACAGGGGACAGTTCAGCTGCTACTAGTCTTAAACCTCTAGATGCCATCTACCATAGAGCCCTTCGTCTTCTTACAGGGGACAGTTCAGCTGCTACTAGTCTTAAACCTCTAGATGCCATCTACCATAGAGCCCTTTGTCTTCTTACAGGGGACAGTTCAGCTGCTACTAGTCTTAAACCTCTGGATGCCATCTACCATAGAGCCCTTCGTCTTCTTACAGGGGACAGTTCAGCTGCTACTAGTCTTAAACCTCTGGATGCCATCTACCATAGAGCCCTTCGTCTTCTTACAGGGGACAGTTCAGCTGCTACTAGTCTTAAACCTCTAGATGCCATCTACCATAGAGCCCTTCGTCTTCTTACAGGGGACAGTTCAGCTGCTACTAGTCTTAAACCTCTGGATGCCATCTACCATAGAGCCCTTCGTCTTCTTACAGGGGACAGTTCAGCTGCTACTAGTCTTAAACCTCTAGATGCCATCTACCATAGAGCCCTTCGTCTTCTTACAGGGGACAGTTCAGCTGCTACTAGTCTTAAACCTCTAGATGCCATCTACCATAGAGCCCTTCGTCTTCTTACAGGGGACAGTTCAGCTGCTACTAGTCTTAAACCTCTAGATGCCATCTACCATAGAGCCCTTCGTCTTCTTACAGGGGACAGTTCAGCTGCTACTAGTCTTAAACCTCTGGATGCCATCTACCATAGAGCCCTTCGTCTTCTTACAGGGGACAGTTCAGCTGCTACTAGTCTTAAACCTCTAGATGCCATCTACCATAGAGCCCTTCGTCTTCTTACAGGGAACAGTTCAGCTGCTACTAGTCTTAAACCTCTAGATGCCATCTACCATAGAGCCCTTCGTCTTCTTACAGGGGACAGTTCAGCTGCTACTAGTCTTAAACCTCTAGATGCCATCTACCATAGAGCCCTTCGTCTTCTTACAGGGGACAGTTCAGCTGCTACTAGTCTTAAACCTCTAGATGCCATCTACCATAGAGCCCTTCGTCTTCTTACAGGGGACAGTTCAGCTGGTACTACTCTTAAACCTCTAGATGCCATCTACCATAGAGCCCTTCGTCTTCTTACAGGGGACAGTTCAGCTGCTACTAGTCTTAAACCTCTAGATGCCATCTACCATAGAGCCCTTCGTCTTCTTACAGGGGACAGTTCAGCTGCTACTAGTCTTAAACCTCTAGATGCCATCTACCATAGAGCCCTTCGTCTTCTTACAGGGGACAGTTCAGCTGCTACTAGTCTTAAACCTCTGGATGCCATCTACCATAGAGCCCTTCGTCTTCTTACAGGGGACAGTTCAGCTGCTACTAGTCTTAAACCTCTGGATGCCATCTACCATAGAGCCCTTCGTCTTCTTACAGGGGACAGTTCAGCTGCTACTAGTCTTAAACCTCTGGATGCCATCTACCATAGAGCCCTTCGTCTTCTTACAGGGGACAGTTCAGCTGCTACTAGTCTTAAACCTCTGGATGCCATCTACCATAGAGCCCTTCGTCTTCTTACAGGGGACAGTTCAGCTGCTACTAGTCTTAAACCTCTGGATGCCATCTACCATAGAGCCCTTCGTCTTCTTACAGGGGACAGTTCAGCTGCTACTAGTCTTAAACCTCTAGATGCCATCTACCATAGAGCCCTTCGTCTTCTTACAGGGGACAGTTCAGCTGCTACTAGTCTTAAACCTCTGGATGCCATCTACCATAGAGCCCTTCGTCTTCTTACAGGGGACAGTTCAGCTGCTACTAGTCTTAAACCTCTAGATGCCATCTACCATAGAGCCCTTCGTCTTCTTACAGGGGACAGTTCAGCTGCTACTAGTCTTAAACCTCTAGATGCCATCTACCATAGAGCCCTTCGTCTTCTTACAGGGGACAGTTCAGCTGCTACTAGTCTTAAACCTCTGGATGCCATCTACCATAGAGCCCTTCGTCTTCTTACAGGGGACAGTTCAGCTGCTACTAGTCTTAAACCTCTGGATGCCATCTACCATAGAGCCCTTCGTCTTCTTACAGGGGACAGTTCAGCTGCTACTAGTCTTAAACCTCTGGATGCCATCTACCATAGAGCCCTTCGTCTTCTTACAGGGGACAGTTCAGCTGCTACTAGTCTTAAACCTCTGGATGCCATCTACCATAGAGCCCTTCGTCTTCTTACAGGGGACAGTTCAGCTGCTACTAGTCTTAAACCTCTAGATGCCATCTACCATAGAGCCCTTCGTCTTCTTACAGGGGACAGTTCAGCTGCTACTAGTCTTAAACCTCTGGATGCCATCTACCATAGAGCCCTTCGTCTTCTTACAGGGGACAGTTCAGCTGCTACTAGTCTTAAACCTCTGGATGCCATCTACCATAGAGCCCTTCGTCTTCTTACAGGGGACAGTTCAGCTGCTACTAGTCTTAAACCTCTAGATGCCATCTACCATAGAGCCCTTCGTCTTCTTACAGGGGACAGTTCAGCTGCTACTAGTCTTAAACCTCTGGATGCCATCTACCATAGAGCCCTTCGTCTTCTTACAGGGAACAGTTCAGCTGCTACTAGTCTTAAACCTCTAGATGCCATCTACCATAGAGCCCTTCGTCTTCTTACAGGGGACAGTTCAGCTGCTACTAGTCTTAAACCTCTAGATGCCATCTACCATAGAGCCCTTCGTCTTCTTACAGGGGACAGTTCAGCTGCTACTAGTCTTAAACCTCTGGATGCCATCTACCATAGAGCCCTTCGTCTTCTTACAGGGGACAGTTCAGCTGCTACTAGTCTTAAACCTCTAGATGCCATCTACTATAGAGCCCTTCGTCTTCTTACAGGGGACAGTTCAGCTGCTACTAGTCTTAAACCTCTAGATGCCATCTACCATAGAGCCCTTCGTCTTCTTACAGGGGACAGTTCAGCTGCTACTAGTCTTAAACCTCTGGATGCCATCTACCATAGAGCCCTTCGTCTTCTTACAGGGGACAGTTCAGCTGCTACTAGTCTTAAACCTCTGGATGCCATCTACCATAGAGCCCTTCGTCTTCTTACAGGGGACAGTTCAGCTGCTACTAGTCTTAAACCTCTAGATGCCATCTACCATAGAGCCCTTCGTCTTCTTACAGGGGACAGTTCAGCTTCTACTAGTCTTAAACCTCTGGATGCCATCTACCATAGAGCCCTTCGTCTTCTTACAGGGGACAGTTCAGCTGCTACTAGTCTTAAACCTCTGGATGCCATCTACCATAGAGCCCTTCGTCTTCTTACAGGGGACAGTTCAGCTGCTACTAGTCTTAAACCTCTAGATGCCATCTACCATAGAGCCCTTCGTCTTCTTACAGGGGACAGTTCAGCTGCTACTAGTCTTAAACCTCTAGATGCCATCTACCATAGAGCCCTTCGTCTTCTTACAGGGGACAGTTCAGCTGCTACTAGTCTTAAACCTCTAGATGCCATCTACTATAGAGCCCTTCGTCTTCTTACAGGGGACAGTTCAGCTGCTACTAGTCTTAAACCTCTAGATGCCATCTACCATAGAGCCCTTCGTCTTCTTACAGGGGACAGTTCAGCTGCTACTAGTCTTAAACCTCTAGATGCCATCTACCATAGAGCCCTTCGTCTTCTTACAGGGGACAGTTCAGCTGCTACTAGTCTTAAACCTCTGGATGCCATCTACCATAGAGCCCTTCGTCTTCTTACAGGGGACAGTTCAGCTGCTACTAGTCTTAAACCTCTGGATGCCATCTACCATAGAGCCCTTCGTCTTCTTACAGGGGACAGTTCAGCTGCTACTAGTCTTAAACCTCTAGATGCCATCTACCATAGAGCCCTTCGTCTTCTTACAGGGGACAGTTCAGCTGCTACTAGTCTTAAACCTCTGGATGCCATCTACCATAGAGCCCTTCGTCTTCTTACAGGGGACAGTTCAGCTGCTACTAGTCTTAAACCTCTAGATGCCATCTACCATAGAGCCCTTCGTCTTCTTACAGGGGACAGTTCAGCTGCTACTAGTCTTAAACCTCTGGATGCCATCTACCATAGAGCCCTTCGTCTTCTTACAGGGGACAGTTCAGCTGCTACTAGTCTTAAACCTCTAGATGCCATCTACCATAGAGCCCTTCGTCTTCTTACAGGGGACAGTTCAGCTGCTACTAGTCTTAAACCTCTGGATGCCATCTACCATAGAGCCCTTCGTCTTCTTACAGGGGACAGTTCAGCTGCTACTAGTCTTAAACCTCTGGATGCCATCTACCATAGAGCCCTTCGTCTTCTTACAGGGGACAGTTCAGCTGCTACTAGTCTTAAACCTCTAGATGCCATCTACCATAGAGCCCTTCGTCTTCTTACAGGGGACAGTTCAGCTGCTACTAGTCTTAAACCTCTAGATGCCATCTACCATAGAGCCCTTCGTCTTCTTACAGGGGACAGTTCAGCTGCTACTAGTCTTAAACCTCTAGATGCCATCTACTATAGAGCCCTTCGTCTTGTTACAGGGGACAGTTCAGCTGCTACTAGTCTTAAACCTCTAGATGCCATCTACCATAGAGCCCTTCGTCTTCTTACAGGGGACAGTTCAGCTGCTACTAGTCTTAAACCTCTAGATGCCATCTACCATAGAGCCCTTCGTCTTCTTACAGGGGACAGTTCAGCTGCTACTAGTCTTAAACCTCTGGATGCCATCTACCATAGAGCCCTTCGTCTTCTTACAGGGGACAGTTCAGCTGCTACTAGTCTTAAACCTCTGGATGCCATCTACCATAGAGCCCTTCGTCTTCTTACAGGGGACAGTTCAGCTGCTACTAGTCTTAAACCTCTAGATGCCATCTACCATAGAGCCCTTCGTCTTCTTACAGGGGACAGTTCAGCTGCTACTAGTCTTAAACCTCTGGATGCCATCTACCATAGAGCCCTTCGTCTTCTTACAGGGGACAGTTCAGCTGCTACTAGTCTTAAACCTCTAGATGCCATCTACCATAGAGCCCTTCGTCTTCTTACAGGGGACAGTTCAGCTGCTACTAGTCTTAAACCTCTGGATGCCATCTACCATAGAGCCCTTCGTCTTCTTACAGGGGACAGTTCAGCTGCTACTAGTCTTAAACCTCTGGATGCCATCTACCATAGAGCCCTTCGTCTTCTTACAGGGGACAGTTCAGCTGCTACTAGTCTTAAACCTCTAGATGCCATCTACCATAGAGCCCTTCGTCTTCTTACAGGGGACAGTTCAGCTGCTACTAGTCTTAAACCTCTAGATGCCATCTACTATAGAGCCCTTCGTCTTCTTACAGGGGACAGTTCAGCTGCTACTAGTCTTAAACCTCTAGATGCCATCTACCATAGAGCCCTTCGTCTTCTTACAGGGGACAGTTCAGCTGCTACTAGTCTTAAACCTCTAGATGCCATCTACCATAGAGCCCTTCGTCTTCTTACAGGGGACAGTTCAGCTGCTACTAGTCTTAAACCTCTAGATGCCATCTACCATAGAGCCCTTCGTCTTCTTACAGGGGACAGTTCAGCTGCTACTAGTCTTAAACCTCTGGATGCCATCTACCATAGAGCCCTTCGTCTTCTTACAGGGGACAGTTCAGCTGCTACTAGTCTTAAACCTCTAGATGCCATCTACCATAGAGCCCTTCGTCTTCTTACAGGGGACAGTTCAGCTGCTACTAGTCTTAAACCTCTGGATGCCATCTACCATAGAGCCCTTCGTCTTCTTACAGGGGACAGTTCAGCTGCTACTAGTCTTAAACCTCTGGATGCCATCTACCATAGAGCCCTTCTTCTTCTTACAGGGGACAGTGCAGCTGCTACTAGTCTTAAACCTCTGGATGCCATCTACCATAGAGCCCTTCGTCTTCTTACAGGGGACAGTTCAGCTGCTACTAGTCTTAAACCACTAGATGCCATCTACCATAGAGCCCTTCGTCTTCTTACAGGGGACAGTTCAGCTGCTACTAGTCTTAAACCTCTGGATGCCATCTACCATAGAGCCCTTCGTCTTCTTACAGGGGACAGTTCAGCTGCTACTAGTCTTAAACCTCTGGATGCCATCTACCATAGAGCCCTTCGTCTTCTTACAGGGGACAGTTCAGCTGCTACTAGTCTTAAACCTCTGGATGCCATCTACCATAGAGCCCTTTGTCTTCTTACAGGGGACAGTTCAGCTGCTACTAGTCTTAAACCTCTGGATGCCATCTACCATAGAGCCCTTCGTCTTCTTACAGGGGACAGTTCAGCTGCTACTAGTCTTAAACCTCTGGATGCCATCTACCATAGAGCCCTTCGTCTTCTTACAGGGGACAGTTCAGCTGTTACTAGTCTTAAACCTCTGGATGCCATCTACCATAGAGCCCTTCGTCTTCTTACAGGGGACAGTTCAGCTGCTACTAGTCTTAAACCTCTGGATGCCATCTACCATAGATCCCTTCGTCTTCTTACAGGGGACAGTTCAGCTGCTACTAGTCTTAAACCTCTAGATGCCATCTACCATAAAGCCCTTCGTCTTCTTACAGGGGACAGTTCAGCTGCTACTAGTCTTAAACCTCTGGATGCCATCTACCATAGAGCCCTTCGTCTTCTTACAGGGGACAGTTCAGCTGCTACTAGTCTTAAACCTCTGGATGCCATCTACCATAGAGCCCTTCGTCTTCTTACAGGGGACAGTTCAGCTGCTACTAGTCTTAAACCTCTAGATGCCATCTACCATAGAGCCCTTCGTCTTCTTACAGGGGACAGTTCAGCTGCTACTAGTCTTAAACCTCTAGATGCCATCTACCATAGAGCCCTTCGTCTTCTTACAGGGGACAGTTCAGCTGCTACTAGTCTTAAACCTCTGGATGCCATCTACCATAGAGCCCTTCGTCTTCTTACAGGGGACAGTTCAGCTGCTACTAGTCTTAAACCTCTGGATGCCATCTACCATAGAGCCCTTCGTCTTCTTACAGGGGACAGTTCAGCTGCTACTAGTCTTAAACCTCTGGATGCCATCTACCATAGAGCCCTTCGTCTTCTTACAGGGGACAGTTCAGCTGCTACTAGTCTTAAACCTCTGGATGCCATCTACCATAGAGCCCTTCGTCTTCTTACAGGGGACAGTTCAGCTGCTACTAGTCTTAAACCTCTGGATGCCATCTACCATAGAGCCCTTCGTCTTCTTACAGGGGACAGTTCAGCTGCTACTAGTCTTAAACCTCTGGATGCCATCTACCATAGAGCCCTTCGTCTTCTTACAGGGGACAGTTCAGCTGCTACTAGTCTTAAACCTCTGGATGCCATCTACCATAGAGCCCTTCGTCTTCTTACAGGGGACAGTTCAGCTGCTACTAGTCTTAAACCTCTGGATGCCATCTACCATAGAGCCCTTCGTCTTCTTACAGGGGACAGTTCAGCTGCTACTAGTCTTAAACCTCTGGATGCCATCTACCATAGAGCCCTTCGTCTTCTTACAGGGGACAGTGCAGCTGCTACTACTCTTACACCTCTGGATGCCATCTACCATAGAGCCCTTCGTCTTCTTACAGGGGACAGTTCAGCTGCTACTAGTCTTAAACCTCTGGATGCCATCTACCATAGAGCCCTTCGTCTTCTTACAGGGGACAGTTCAGCTGCTACTAGTCTTAAACCTCTGGATGCCATCTACCATAGAGCCCTTCGTCTTCTTACAGGGGACAGTTCAGCTGCTACTAGTCTTAAACCTCTGGATGCCATCTACCATAGAGCCCTTCGTCTTCTTACAGGGGACAGTTCAGCTGCTACTAGTCTTAAACCTCTGGATGCCATCTACCATAGAGCCCTTCGTCTTCTTACAGGGGACAGTGCAGCTGCTACTACTCTTACACCTCTGGATGCCATCTACCATAGAGCCCTTCGTCTTCTTACAGGGGACAGTTCAGCTGCTACTAGTCTTAAACCTCTGGATGCCATCTACCATAGAGCCCTTCGTCTTCTTACAGGGGACAGTTCAGCTGCTACTAGTCTTAAACCTCTGGATGCCATCTACCATAGAGCCCTTCGTCTTCTTACAGGGGACAGTTCAGCTGCTACTAGTCTTAAACCTCTAGATGCCATCTACCATAGAGCCCTTCGTCTTCTTACAGGGGACAATTCAGCTGCTACTAGTCTTAAACCTCTGGATGCCATCTACCATAGAGCCCTTCGTCTTCTTACAGGGGACAGTTCAGCTGCTACTAGTCTTAAACCTCTGGATGCCATCTACCATAGAGCCCTTCGTCTTCTTACAGGGGACAGTTCAGCTGCTACTAGTCTTAAACCTCTGGATGCCATCTACCATAGAGCCCTTCGTCTTCTTACAGGGGACAGTTCAGCTGCTACTAGTCTTAAACCTCTGGATGCCATCTACCATAGAGCCCTTCGTCTTCTTACAGGGGACAGTTCAGCTGCTACTAGTCTTAAACCTCTGGATGCCATCTACCATAGAGCCCTTCGTCTTCTTACAGGGGACAGTTCAGCTGCTACTAGTCTTAAACCTCTGGATGCCATCTACCATAGAGCCCTTCGTCTTCTTACAGGGGACAGTTCAGCTGCTACTAGTCTTAAACCTCTGGATGCCATCTACCATAGAGCCCTTCGTCTTCTTACAGGGGACAGTTCAGCTGCTACTAGTCTTAAACCTCTGGATGCCATCTACCATAGAGCCCTTCGTCTTCTTACAGGGGACAGTTCAGCTGCTACTAGTCTTAAACCTCTGGATGCCATCTACCATAGAGCCCTTCGTCTTCTTACAGGGGACAGTTCAGCTGCTACTAGTCTTAAACCTCTGGATGCCATCTACCATAGAGCCCTTCGTCTTCTTACAGGGGACAGTTCAGCTGCTACTAGTCTTAAACCTCTAGATGCCATCTACCATAGAGCCCTTCGTCTTCTTACAGGGAACAGTTCAGCTGCTACTAGTCTTAAACCTCTAGATGCCATCTACCATAGAGCCCTTCGTCTTCTTACAGGGAACAGTTCAGCTGCTACTAGTCTTAAACCTCTAGATGCCATCTACCATAGAGCCCTTCGTCTTCTTACAGGGGACAGTTCAGCTGCTACTAGTCTTAGACCTCTAGATGCCATCTACCATAGAGCCCTTCGTCTTCTTACAGGGGACAGTTTTGATACTCATCACTGGATCCTGTTTCAAGGTTGGCTGGACTTCGCTAAAGACCCATAAATCCCTACATTGCTCCTTGTTGTTTACAACGCCATACTTCATACATTTCTGTCTAATCTAACTTTGCTGTTGAAGTATAAACACCTTTTGTTGCCTAACCTGTTCACAGGATTGGTTAACTCAAGGTTCCTAGGATCTCCACCGAGCTAGGTAAATCTGATTTTAGTTTTAAAGCACCATATTACTGGAACAAAATTCAAAATACATTTCCTCTTCATGTTCTGGTGCCGTTCGGCCAATTTAAATGATTGATTGGGAACGTATTTGTGGAGAAATGTAACTGTTTTGATTTGTGATGTTTTATTTGTGCTTCCCATGACTGTGTTTTGTATTTTAATGTGTATATTTGGGTTGAATTATAGAGGGCTGTAATGAACACGAGGGGAGACAGAGAGCTGGTTTCAAGCGCAGGGCGCAGCAGGTGTTTATTGTACAGGACCACAGGAGGAGGCAGATAGCTGGGTCCAGGGGCAGGCAGAAGGTCATACACAGGAGGAGGCAGGTAGCTGGGTCCAGGGGCAGGCAGAAGGTCATACACAGGAGGAGGCAGGTAGCTGGGTCCAGGGGCAGGCAGAAGGTCACACACAGGAGGAGGCAGGTAGCTGGGTCCAGGGGCAGTAGGAGGCAGGTAGCTGGGTCCAGGGGCAGGCAGAAGGTCAAACACAGGAGGAGGCAGGTAGCTGGGTCCAGGGGCAGGCAGAAGGTCATACACAGGAAGAGGCAGGTAGCTGGGTCCAGGGGCAGGCAGAAGGTCACACACAGGAGGAGGCAGGTAGCTGGGTCCAGGGGCAGGCAGAAGGTCATACACAGGAGGAGGCAGGTAGCTGGGTCCAGGGGCAGGCAGAAGGTCATACACAGGAGGAGGCAGGTAGCTGGGTCCAGGGGCAGGCAGAAGGTCATACACAGGAGGAGGCAGGTAGCTGGGTCCAGGGGCAGTAGGAGGCAGGTAGCTGGGTCCAGGGGCAGGCAGAAGGTCATACACAGGAGGAGGCAGGTAGCTGGGTCCAGGGGCAGGCAGAAGGTCATACACAGGAGGAGGCAGGTAGCTGGGTCCAGGGGCAGGCAGAAGGTCACACACAGGAGGAGGCAGGTAGCTGGGTCCAGGGGCAGGCAGAAGGTCACACACAGGAGGAGGCAGGTAGCTGGGTCCAGGGGAAGGCAGAAGGTCATACACAGGAGGAGGCAGGTAGCTGGGTCCAGGGGAAGGCAGAAGGTCACACACAGGGGGTCCAAAAGGGCAACAGTACAGGCAGGGAAAAGGTAACTTAAAAGGTAGCTTAGGTAGCGTAATAATGTGGTCCGGGAGATCAGGCAAACATTTACATTACATTTTACATTTAAGTCATTTAGCAGACGCTCTTATCCAGGGCGACTTACAAATTGGTGCATTCACCTTATGACATCCAGTGGATCAGCCACTTTACAATAGTGCATCTAAATCTATTAAGGGGGGTGAGAAGGATTACTTCATCCTATCCTAGGTATTCCTTAAAGAGGTGGGGTTTCAGGTGTCTCCGGAAGGTGGTGATTGACTCCGCTGTCCTGGCGTCGTGAGGGAGTTTTGTTCCACCATTGGGGGGCCAGAGCAGCGAACAGTTTTGACTGGGCTGAGCGGGAACTGTACTTCCTCAGTGGTAGGGAGGCGAGCAGGCCAGAGGTGGATGAACGCAGTGCCCTTGTTTGGGTGTAGGGCCTGATCAGAGCCTGGAGGTACTGAGGTGCCGTTCCCCTCACAGCTCCGTAGGCAAGCACCATGGTCTTGTAGCGGATGCGAGCTTCAACTGGAAGCCAGTGGAGAGAGCGGAGGAGCGGGGTGACGTGAGAGAACTTGGGAAGGTTGAACACCAGACGGGCTGCGGCGTTCTGCATGAGTTGTAGGGGTTTAATGGCACAGGCAGGGAGCCCAGCCAACAGCGAGTTGCAGTAATCCAGACGGGAGATGACAAGTGCCTGGATTAGGACCTGTGCCGCTTCCTGTGTGAGGCAGGGTCGTACTCTGCGGATGTTGTAGAGCATGAACCTACAGGAACGGGCCACCGCCTTGATGTTAGTTGAGAACGACAGGGTGTTGTCCAGGATCACGCCAAGGTTGTTAGCGCTCTGGGAGGAGGACACAATGGAGTTGTCAACCGTGATGGCGAGATCATGGAACGGGCAGTCCTTCCCCGGGAGGAAGAGCAGCTCCGTCTTGCCGAGGTTCAGCTTGAGGTGGTGATCCGACATCCACACTGATATGTCTGCCAGACATGCAGAGATGCGATTCGCCACCTGGTCATCAGAAGGGGGAAAGGAGAAGATTAATTGTGTGTCGTCTGCATAGCAATGATAGGAGAGACCATGTGAGGTTATGACAGAGCCAAGTGACTTGGTGTATAGCGAGAATAGGAGAGGGCCTAGAACAGAGCCCTGGGGGACACCAGTGGTGAGAGCGCGTGGTGAGGAGACAGATTCTCGCCACGCCACCTGGTAGGAGCGACCTGTCAGGTAGGACGCAATCCAAGCGTGGGCCGCGGCGGAGATGCCCAACTCGGAGAGGGTGGAGAGGAGGATCTGATGGTTCACAGTATCGAAGGCAGCCGATAGGTCTAGAAGGATGAGAGCAGAGGAGAGAGAGTTAGCTTTAGCAGTGCGGAGCGCCTCAAACGGTTGATAACAGGAAATCTGGCAGTAGTACAGGCAGTGAATAGGCAACAGGAATCATTAGTGAGGCAGGCAAAAACTATCATAACCGAGAGGAGTAAATCACGGGAGATCCAGCGCTCTAAAAGCCGTGTGCCACAAAACAAACAATACCTCACAGTGATGGGGTGTACAGAACTGAACTAAATAGTGTGTGATAATGACATACCGGTGTGTGAACAGGTGATTGGGATCTGGAGAGTGAGCTGCGTTCAGGGGATCTACATGTTTGAGGGTGAGCTGCGTTCAGGGGATCTACATGTTTGAGGGTGTGAGTTGGAAGCAGACATTACAAAGGCGCAATTGAAAAAGAGAGCTCGGTCTTCCTGTTAAAATAAAGATTTAGTTTATTTTTTCTTTTTATACAATGATACCTCAAATGACATACAGTAGCATAATGCAGGGACAACTTCATCAAACAGTAGTAGAACGTTACAGCTCGTCTCTTCTTACCTTGATCGTCGGTATTAGCTACTATTTTCTTCAACATTATTTGGAGTCTCATCATAAAATCATGTGTCAAGGGGAATGTTGTTCGCCACTAAGACGCGCTGTCACCACGCTGTCACCACGCTGTCACCACGCTGTCACCACGCTGTCACCACGCTGTTGACTGATGTTGGCTGATTTATCATCATTTTCTGAAAGACACGCTGTCACCACGCTGTTGAATGTTGGCTGATTTATCCTCACGCTGTCACCACTGTTGACTGATGTTGGCTGATTTATCATCATTTTCCACGCTGTCACCACGCTGTTGACTGATGTTGGCTGATTTATCATCATTTTCTGAAAAAGTCACACGCGCTGTCACCACGCTGTTGACTGATGTTGGCTGATTTATCATCATTTTCTGAAAGACACGCTGTCACCACGCTGTCACTGATGTTGGCTGATTTATCCTCATTTTCTGAAAGACACGCTGTCACCACGCTGTTGACTGATGTCTGGCTGATTTATCTGATTTATCCTCATTTTCTCACCACGCTGAAAGTCACCACGCTGTCACCACGCTGTTGACTGATGTTGGCTGATTTATCATCATTTTCTGAAAGACACGCTGTCACCACGCTGTTGACTGATGTTGGCTGATTTATCCTCATTTTCTGAAAGACACGCTGTCACCACGCTGTCACCACGCTGTCACCACGCTGTCACCACGCTGTCACCACGCTGTCACCACGCTGTTGCCACGCTGTCACCACGCTGTTGACTGATGTTGGCTGATTTATCCTCATTTTCTGAAAGACACGCTGTCACCACGCTGTCACCACGCTGTCACCACGCTGTCACCACGCTGTCACCACGCTGTTGACTGTCATCCATTTTCGCTGTCACCACGCTGAAAGACACGCTGTCACCACGCTGTTGACTGATGTTGGCTGATTTATCATCATTTTCTGAAAGACACGCTGTCACCACGCTGTCACCACGCTGTCACCACGCTGTTGACTGATGTTGGCTGATTTATCCTCATTTCTGAAACCACGCTGTCACCACGCTGTCACCACGCTGTCACCACGCTGTCACCACGCTGACCACGCTGTCACCACGCTGTTGACTGATGTTGGCTGATTTATCCTCACCACGCTGTCACCACGCTGTTGACTGATGTTGGCTGATTTATCCTCATTTTCTGAAAGCTGATTTATCCTCATTTTCTGAAAAAGTCAACGCTGTCACCACGCTGTCACCATTGTCAACGCTGTCACTCACGCTGTCACCAGCTGTTGACTGATGTTGGCTGATCACGCTGTCCACGCTGTCACCACGCTGTCACCACGCTGTTGACTGATGTTGGCTGATTTATCCTCATTTTCTGAAAGACACGCTGTCACCAGCTGTCAACGCTTCACCACGCTGTCACCACGCTGACGCTGTCACCACGCTGTCACCACGCTGTTGACTGATGTTGGCTGATTTATCATCATTTTCTGAAAGACATGTCACCACGCTGTTGACTGATGTTGGCCTGATTTTATCATCATTTTTCTGTCACCACGCTGTCAACCTGTCACCACGCTGTCACCACGCTGTCACCACGCTGTCACCACGCTGTCACCAACTGATGTTGGCTGATTTATCCTCATTTTCTGAAAGCACATGTCACCAGTCACCACGCTGTCAAGGTGTCACCACGCTGTCACCACGCTGTCACCATGACTGAGTCATTTTCTGAAAGACACGCTGTCATCACGCTTTGACTGATTTTGTCATGCTGAAATTACAACGCTGTCACCACGCTGTCACCACGCTGTTAAACTGATGTTGGCTGATTTATCCTCATTTTCTGAAAGTGTAATTCATAAAGAACTTCGCTATTGAAATGCAGCAGGTGATGAGATCAGACACAGAACGATTTACAATATTACAATCACTCAGGTCAACCTTACCAACATGATTGTAATACAGTCATCAGTACTATTCATAAAACCTCCTGAGCACAGGCAAGAATAAGGTGCCTCGCAAAAGTTTTCATCGCCTATGGCATTTTTCAGATTTTGTTGCATTACAACCTGTAATTTAAATGGATTTTTATTTGGATTTCATGTAATGGACATACACAATATAGTCCAAATTGTTGTTTTTTTTAAATAAAAAATGAAACTGAAAAGTGGTGCTCGACTATCTATTCACCCCCTTTGATATGAAGCCCCTAAATAAGATCTGGTGCAACCAATTACCTTCAGAAGTCACATAATTGTTTAGATTGCACACAGGTGGACTTTATTTAAGTGTCACATGATCTGTCACATGATCTCAGTATATATAAACCTGTTCTGAAAGGCCCCAGAGTCTGCAACACCACTAAGCAAGGGGCAACACCAAGCAAGCGACACCATGAAGACCAAGGAGCTCTCCAAACAGGTCAGGGACAAAGTTGTGGAGAAGTACAGATCAGGGTTTGGTTTAAAGAAAATCACAGAAACTTGAACATCCCACAGAGCACCAATAAATCCATCATTAAAAATGGAAAGAATATGGCACCACAGCAAACCTGCCAATAGAGGGCCACCCACCAAAAATCACGGACCAGGCAAGTAGGGCATTAATCAGAGAGGCAACGAAGAGACCAAAGATAACCCTGAAGGAGCAGCAAAGCTCCACAGCGGAGATAGGAGTATCTGTCCGTAGGACCACATTAAGCAGTACACGCCACTGAGCTGGGAATTAAGGAAGAGTGGCCAGAAAACGCTATTGATTAAAGAAAAAAATAAGCAAACACATTTGATGCTCACCAAGAGGTATGTGGGAGACTCCACAAACATATGGAAGATGACATGTGGGAGACTCCCCAAACATATGGAAGAAGACATGTGGGAGACTCCCCAAACATATGGAAGAAGACATGGGAGACTCCCCAAACATATGGAAGAAGACATGTGGGAGACTCCCCAAACATATGGAAGAAGACATGTGGGAGACTCCCCAAACATATGGAAGAAGACATGTGGGAGACTCCCCAAACATATGGAAGAAGACATGTGGGAGACTCCCCAAACATATGGAAGAAGACATGTGGGAGACTCCCCAAACATATGGAAGAAGACATGTGGGAGACTCCCCAAATATATGGAAGAAGACATGTGGGAGACTCCCCAAACATATGGAAGAAGGTACTCTGGTCAGATGAGACTGAAATGTAACTTTTTGGCCATCAAGGAAAATGCTATATCTGGTGTAAACCAAACACTTTCATCACCCTGAGAAAACCATCCCCACTGTGAAGCATGGTGGTGTCAGCATCATGCTGTGGGGATGTCTTTGATCAGCAGGGACTGGGAAACTGGTCAGAATTGAAGGATTGATGGATGGCGCTAAATACAGGGAAATTCTTGAGGGAAACTTTTTTCAGTCTTCCAGAGATTTGAGACTGGGATGGATGTCCACCTTCCAGCAAGACAATGACCCTCAACATACTGCTGAAGCAACACTCAAGTGGTTTAAGGTGAAACATTTACATTTCTTGGAATGGCCGAGTCAAATCCAATTGAGAATCTGTGGTATGACTTGAAGATTGCTGTACACCAGCGGAACCCATCCAAGTTGAAGGAGCTGGAGCAGTTTTGCCTTTATTTATTTTTTATTATTATTATTATTATTTTTAACCTTTATTTAATCAGGCAAGTCAGTTAAGAACAAATTCTTATTCTCAATGACGGCCTAGAAACAGTGGGTTAACTGCCTGTTCAGGGGCAGAACAACAGATTTGTACCTTGTCAGCTTGGGGGTTTGAACTTGCAACCTTGCGGTTACTAGTCCAACACTCCAACGCTCTAACCACTAGGCTAGAAAAATCCCAGTGGCCGGGTTATAGAGACATACCCCAAGAGACTTGTAGCTGTAATTTCTGCAAAAGGCTTTATTGACTTTCACAATAAAACATATGTTTTATCTTCAAAGTACCTATGCATTATCTACCATCTAACCCTGTACCTATACACTATCTAACCCTGTACCTATACACTATCTACTATATAACCCTGTACCTATACACTATCTAACCCTGTACCTATACACTATCTACTATATAACCCTGTACCTATACACTATCTAACCCTGTACCTATACACTATCTACTATATAACCCTGTACCTATACACTATCTAACCCTGTACATATACACTATCTAACCCTGTACCTAAACACTATCTAACCCTGTACCTATACACTATCTAACCCTTTACCTATACACTATCTAACCCTGTACATATACACTATCTAACCCTGTACCTAAACACTATCTAACCCTGTACCTAAACACTATCTAACCCTTTACCTATACACTATCTAACCCTGTACCTATACACTATCTAACCCTGTACCTATACATTATCTACTATCTAACCCTGTACCTATACACTATCTAACCCTGTACCTATACACTATCTACTATATAACCCTGTACCTATACACTATCTAACCCTTTACCTATACACTATCTAACCCTTTACCTATACACTATCTAACCCTGTACCTATACACTATCTAACCCTGTACCTATACACTATCTAACCCTGTACCTATACACTATCTAACCCTGTACCTATACATTATCTACTATCTAACCCTGTACCTATACACTATCTAACCCTTTACCTATACACTATCTAACCCTTTACCTATACACTATCTAACCCTGTACCTATACACTATCTAACCCTGTACCTATACACTATCTAACCCTGTACCTATACATTATCTACTATCTAACCCATTTACATTACATTACATTTACATTTAAGTCATTTAGCAGACGCTCTTATCCAGAGCGACTTACAAATTGGTGCATTCACCTTATGACATCCAGTGGAACAGTCACTTTACAATAGTGCATCTAAATCTTAAAGGGGGGGGTGAGAGGGATTACTTATCCTATCCTAGGTATTCCTTAAAGAGGTGGGGTTTCAGGTGTCTCCGGAAGGTGGTGATTGACTCCGCTGTCCTGGCGTCGTGAGGGAGTTTGTTCCACCATTGGGGGGCCAGAGCAGCGAACAGTTTTGACTGGGCTGAGCGGGAACTGTACTTCCTAAGTGGTAGGGAGGCGAGCAGGCCAGAGGTGGATGAATGCAGTGCCCTTGTTTGGGTGTAGGGCCTAATCAGAGCCCTGTACCTATACACTATCTAACCCTGTACCTATACATTATCTAACCCTGTACATATACACTATCTAACCCTGTACCTATACACTATCTAACCCTGTACCTATACATTATCTACTATATAACCCTGTACCTATACACTATCTAACCCTGTACCTATACACTATCTACTATCTAACCCTGTACCTATACACTATCTAACCCTGTACCTATACACTATCTACTATCTAACCCTGTACCTATACACTATCTAACCCTGTACCTATACAGTATCTACTATCTAACCCTGTACCTATACACTATCTAACTCTGTACCTACACACTATCTAACCCTGTACCTATACACTATCTACTATCTCACCCTGTACCTATACACTATCTAACCCTATACCTATACACTATCTACTATCTAACCCTGTACCTATACACTATCTAACCCTGTACCTATACACTATCTACTATCTAACCCTGTACCTATACACTATCTAACCCTGTACCTATACACTATCTACTATATAACCCTGTACCTATACACTATCTACTATCTAACCCTGTACCTATAGACTATCTAACCCTGTACCTATACACTATCTAACCCTGTACATATACACTATCTAACCCTGTACCTATACACTATCTACTATCTAACCCTGTACCTATACACTATCTAACCCTGTACCTATACACTATCTAACCCTGTACCTATACACTATCTAACCCTGTACCTATACACTATATAACCCTGTACCTATACACTATCTAACCCTGTACCTATAGACTATCTAACCCTGTACCTATACACTATCTAACCCTGTACATATACACTATCTAGCCCTGTACCTATACACTATCTACTATCTAACCCTGTACCTATACACTATCTAACCCTTTACCTATACACTATCTAACCCTGTACCTATACACGATCTACTATCTAACCCTGTACCTATACACTATCTAACCCTGTACCTATACACGATCTACTATCTAACCCTGTACCTATACACTATCTAACCCTGTACCTATACACGATCTACTATCTAACCCTGTACCTATACACTATCTAACCCTGTACCTATACACTATCTACTATCTAACCCTGTACCTATACATATACTGTACCTATCTAATCCTGTACCTATAAACTATCTACTATATAACCCTGTACCTATACACTATCTAACCCTGTACCTATACACTATCTAACCCTGTACCTATACACTATCTAACCCTGTACCTATACACTATATAACCCTGTACCTATACATTATCTAACCCTGTACCTATACACTATCTACTATATAAAACTGTATCAATACACTATCTACTATCTAACCCTGTACCTATACACTATCTAACCCTGTACCTATACACTATCTAACCCTGTACCTATACACTATCTAACCCTGTACCTATACACTATCTAATCCTGTACCTATACACTATCTACTATCTAACCCTGTACCTATACACTATCTAACCCTGTACCTATACACTATCTAACCCTGTACCTATACACTATCTACTATCTCACCCTGTACCTATACACTATCTAACCCTGTACCTATACACTATCTACTATATAAAACTGTAGCAATACACGATCTACTAACTAACCCTGTACCTATACACTATCTAACCCTGTACCTATACACTATCTACTATATAAAACTGTAGCAATACACGATCTACTAACTAACCCTGTACCTATACACTATCTAACCCTGTACCTATACACTATCTAACCCTTTACCTATACACTATCTAACCCTGTACCTATACACGATCTACTATCTAACCCTGTACCTATACACTATCTAACCCTGTACCTATACACGATCTACTATCTAACCCTGTACCTATACACTATCTAACCCTGTACCTATACACGATCTACTATCTAACCCTGTACCTATACACTATCTAACCCTGTACCTATAAACTATCTACTATATAACCCTGTACCTATACACTATCTAACCCTGTACCTATACACTATCTACTATATAAAACTGTAGCAATACACGATCTACTAACTAACCCTGTACCTATACACTATCTAACCCTGTACCTATACACTATCTAACCCTTTACCTATACACTATCTAACCCTGTACCTATACACGATCTACTATCTAACCCTGTACCTATACACTATCTAACCCTGTACCTATACACTATCTAACCCTGTACCTATACACTATCTAACCCTGTACCTATACACGATCTACTATCTAACCCTGTACCTATACACTATCTAACCCTGTACCTATACACTATCTACTATCTAACCCTGTACATATACACTATCTAATCCTGTACCTATAAACTATCTACTATATAACCCTGTACCTATACACTATCTAACCCTGTACCTATACACTATCTAACCCTGTACCTATACACTATCTAACCCTGTACCTATACACTATATAACCCTGTACCTATACATTATCTAACCCTGTACCTATACACTATCTACTATATAAAACTGTATCAATACACTATCTACTATCTAACCCTGTACCTATACACTATCTAACCCTGTACCTATACACTATCTAACCCTGTACCTATACACTATCTAACCCTGTACCTATACACTATCTAATCCTGTACCTATACTATCTATCCTGTACTACTATCTACTATCTAACCCTGTACCTATACACTATCTAACCCTGTACCTATACACTATCTAACCCTGTACCTATACACTATCTACTATCTCACCCTGTACCTATACACTATCTAACCCTGTACCTATACACTATCTACTATATAAAACTGTAGCAATACACGATCTACTAACTAACCCTGTACCTATACACTATCTAACCCTGTACCTATACACTATCTAACCCTGTACCTATACACTATCTAACCCTGTACCTATACACTATCTAATCCTGTACCTATACACTATCTACTATCTAACCCTGTACCTATACACTATCTAACCCTGTACCTATACACTATCTAACCCTGTACCTATACACTATCTACTATCTCACCCTGTACCTATACACTATCTAACCCTTTACCTATACACTATCTACTATATAAAACTGTAGCAATACACGATCTACTAACTAACCCTGTACCTATACACTATCTAACCCTGTACCTATACACTATCTAACCCTTTACCTATACACTATCTACTATCTAACCCTGTACCTATACACTATCTAACCCTGTACCTATACACTATCTACTATATAACCCTGTACATATACACTATCTACTATCTAACCCTGTACCTATACACTATCTAACCCTTTACCTATACACTATCTACTATCTAACCCTGTACCTATACACTATCTAACCCTGTACCTATACACTATCTACTATCTAACCCTCTACCTATACACTATCTACAATCTAACCCTGTACCTATACACTATCTAACCCTGTACCTATACACTATCTAACCCTGTACCTATACACTATCTAACCCTGTACCTATACACTATCTACTATATAACCCTGTACCTATACACTATCTACTATCTAACCCTGTACCTATAGACTATCTAACCCTGTACCTATACACTATCTAACCCTGTACATATACACTATCTAACCCTGTACCTATACACTATCTACTATCTAACCCTGTACCTATACACTATCTAACCCTGTACCTATACACTATCTAACCCTGTACCTATACACTATCTAACCCTGTACCTATACACTATATAACCCTGTACCTATACACTATCTAACCCTGTACCTATAGACTATCTAGCCCTGTACCTATACACTATCTACTATCTAACCCTGTACCTATACACTATCTAACCCTGTACCTATACACTATCTAACCCTTTACCTATACACTATCTACTATATAAAACTGTAGCAATACACGATCTACTAACTAACCCTGTACCTATACACTATCTAACCCTGTACCTATACACTATCTAACCCTTTACCTATACACTATCTACTATCTAACCCTGTACCTATACACTATCTAACCCTGTACCTATACACTATCTACTATATAACCCTGTACCTATACACTATCTAACCCTGTACCTATACACTATCTACTATATAACCCTGTACCTATACACTATCTACTATCTAACCCTGTACATATACACTATCTAATCCTGTACCTATAAACTATCTACTATCTAACCCTGTACCTATACACTATCTAACCCTGTACCTATACACTATCTACTATATAACCCTGTAGCAATAAACTATCTACTATCTAACCCTGTACCTATACACTATCTAACCCTGTACCTATACACTATCTAACCCTGTACCTATACACTATCTAACCCTTTACCTATACACTATCTACTATATAAAACTGTAGCAATACACGATCTACTAACTAACCCTGTACCTATACACTATCTAACCCTGTACCTATACACTATCTAACCCTTTACCTATACACTATCTACTATCTAACCCTGTACCTATACACTATCTAACCCTGTACCTATACACTATCTACTATATAACCCTGTACCTATACACTATCTACTATCTAACCCTGTACCTATACACTATCTAACCCTCTACCTATACACTATCTACAATCTAACCCTGTACCTATACACTATCTAACCCTGTACCTATACACTATCTAACCCTGTACCTATACACTATCTAACCCTGTACCTATACACTATCTAACCCTGTACCTATACACTATCTAACCCTGTACCTATACACTATCTAACCCTGTACCTATACACTATCTAACCCTGTACATATACACTATCTAACCCTGTACCTATACACTATCTACTATCTAACCCTGTACCTATACACTATCTAACCCTGTACTGTCACAGTAATGAGTGAAGAGGTGTGGAGTCAGGCGCAGAGAGCAAAGATGTGGGAAAAACAACACGCTTTAATGTCCCGGAAACATAACATGTACAAAGTGAAAACACAAATGAACAGAAATATAAACGGACAGCGTGAAACCCAAAATGCAAAACAAAATACACTCAACCAACAAAACAGATGAACAAGCCTGCACGAAACAGAAGCGGGCTAAACAGACTATATATACCCTATCCTAACAACCAAACTAGAAACAGGTGCTACCAATTAGACAAAACTAAACGAACACAGAACAACGGATCGGCGATAGCTAGTAGACCGGCGACGACGACCGCCGAGCGCCACCCGAACAAGAAGGGGAGTCACCTTCGGTAATATTCGTGACAGTACCCCCTCCTGACGCGCAGCTCCGCAGCGCGCCGACGTCGGCCTCGGGGACGACCCGGAGGCCGAGGCGCTGGGCGATCCGGACGGAGGCGATGGAATTCACTCAACATGGATGGGTCTAGAATATCCCTCGCCGGAACCCAGCACCTCTCCTCCGGACCGTACCCCTCCCAGTCGACGAGGTACTGCAAGCCTCTCACCCGGCGTCTCGAGTCCAGAATAGCTCGTATCTTGTACGCCGGGGACCCCTCGATGTCCAGAGGGGGTGGAGGAACCTCCGGTACCTCATGTTCCTGCATGGGACCAGCTACCACCGGCCTGAGAAGAGACACATGAAATGAGGGGTTAATACGATAATACGAAGGAAGTAATAATCGATAACAAACCTCATTTATTCTCCTCAAGACTTTAAATGGCCCTATACACTGCGGACCCAGCTTCCGGCAGGGCAAGCGGAGAGGCAGGTTTCTGGTCGAGAGCCAGACCTTGTCCCCAGGTGCAAACACGGGGGCCTCACTGCGGTGACGGTCATCCCTCTTCTTCTGCCTTATACTCGCTTGGCGTAATGACTCCTGGACTGCCCTCCAAGTCTCCTTAGAGCGCTGTACCCACTCCTCCACCGCAGGAGCCTCAGTCTGGCTCTGATGCCACGGTGCCAGGACCGGCTGGTACCCCAACACGCACTCAAATGGTGACATGTTGGTAGAAGAGTGGCTTAGTGAATTCTGGGCTATTTCTGCCCAGGGAATATATCTCGCCCACTCGCCTGGCCGATCTTGGCAATACGACCGCAGAAACCTACCCACCTCCTGGTTAACTCTCTCCACCTGACCATTACTCTCTGGGTGATACCCTGAGGTAAGGCTGACCGAGACCCCCAGACGTTCCATAAATGCTCTCCAAACACGGGAGATAAATTGGGGGCCCCGATCAGAAACTATATCCTCGGGCACCCCGTAGTGCCGGAAGACATGGGTGAAAAGAGCTTCCGCAGTCTGTAGGGCCGTAGGGAGACCGGGCAATGGGATAAGACGGCAGGACTTAGAGAACCGATCCACAACGACCAGGATAGTAGTGTTACCCTGAGAGGGGGGAGGTCAGTAAGAAAATCCACCGAAAGATGGGTCCACGGCCGTTGTAGAACGGGAAGAGGTTGTAATTTACCTCTTGGCAGGTGTCTAGGAGCCTTACTCTGGGCGCACACCGAACAGGAGGAAACATAGAATCGCACATCCCTCCTCAAAGTGGGCCACCAGTACTTCCTCTCAAGACCTCTCACTGTCCTATAAACACCTGGGTGACCCGACGAGGGTAGACAATGAGCCCATCGAATCAATTGATCACGAACAGCCAGCGGTACGTACCTACGACCCTCCGGACACTTTGGAGACGTAGGTTCCCCCCTTAGTGCCCGCTCGATGTCCGCGTCCACATCCCATACTACCGGTGCCACCAGCTTAGCTGCCGGAATGATGGGAGTAGGATCGATGGACCTGTCCTCAGTGTCATAGAGTCTTGACAGCGCGTCAGCCTTAGTGTTGAGGGAACCTGGTCTATATGAGACAGTGAAACGAAATCTGGTGAAAAACATGTCCCACCTTGCCTGACGAGGATTCAGTCTCCTAGCTGATAGGATATACTCCAGGTTACGATGGTCAGTCCAGATAAGGAAAGGGTGCTTATCCCCCTCAAGCCAGTGTCTCCACACCTTCAGGGCCTTAACCATAGCCAACAACTCCTATCCCCACATCATAATTCGCTCCGCTGGCCCGTGTTTCTTAGAAAAAAGGCACAGGGGCGGAGCTCGGTGGCACACCCGAACGCTGTGAGCACCGCTCCAACCCCAGCCTCGGATGCGTCCACCTCTACTATAAACGCCAAAGAAGGGTCCGGATGTGCCAACACCGGCGCCTTAGTAAACATCGCCTTCAACTTATGAAAAGCTCCGTTCGCCTCTGCTGACCACTGTAAACGCACCGGTCCCCCCTTCAGCAGTGAGGTAATAGGGGCAGCTACCTGACCAAAACCCCGGATAAACCTCCGGTAGTAATTGGCAAATCCCAAGAACCGCTGCACTTCCTTTACCGTTGTCGGAGTCGGCCAATTACGCACGGCCTTAACGCGGTCACCCTCCATTACCAAACCAGAGCTGGAAATACGATAACCCAGGAAGGAAACTGATTGTTTGAAAACTCTCATTTCTCCGCCTTCACATACAGGTCATGCTCCAGCAGTCGTCTAAGAACTTTACGCATAAGAGATACATGCGCAGAGCGTGTAGCGGAGTAGATCAAAATATCGTCAATATAAACCACTACACCCTGTCTGTGCAGGTCTCTGAGTATTTCATCCACGAAGGATTGAAATATAGCTGGAGCATTCTTTAAACCGTATGGCATGACGCGATACTCATAATGGCCCGACGTAGTGCTAAATGCAGTTTTCCACTCATCTCCTTTCCGAATATGCACCAAATTATAAGCACTCCTGAGATCCAGTTTAGTGAAGAACTGCACTCCGTGAAATGATTCCACTACCGTAGCAATGAGAGGTAGTGGGTAACTAAAACCCACTGTGATGGAATTTAGACCTCTATAATCAATACACGGACGCAAACCACCATCTTTTTCTTCACAAAAAGAAACTCGAAGAGACAGGTGACATGGAGGGCCGAATGTACCCCTGTCCCAGAGCCTCGGTGATATAATTTTCCATAGCCACCTTCTCCTCATGAGACAAAGGATACACATGACTCCTGGGAATTGCAGCGTTAACCTGGAGATTTATCACGCAATCCCCCTGCCTATGGGGTGGTAATTGGGTCGCTTTCTTTTTACTGAAAACGATAGCCAAATCATCATACTCAGCTGGAATGCATACGGTGGAAACCTGGTCTGGACTCTCCACCGTAGTAGCACCGATGGAAACCCCTACACACCTGCCTGAACACTCATCAGACCACCCCTGTAGAGTTCCCTGTTTCCACGAAATCGTAGGATTATGAATAGCCAGCCAGGGAATCCCCAGAACAACTGGAAACGCAGGTGAATTGATAAGGAACAAACTAATTCGCTCCTTGTGATTCCCCTGCGTAATCATCTCCAACGAAATTGTGGCTTTCTTCACTAGCCCTGACCCTAATGGTCGACTATCTAAAGAGTGCACGGGAAAAGGGGGGTTTACTTTTACTAACGGAATCCTCAACCTCTGAGCGAGTCCGCGATCTATAAAGTTTCCAGCTGCGCCTGAATCTACCAGTGCCTTATGCTGGAGAGAAGGAGAATAATTTAGGAAACAAATTAATAGGAACATGTGACCAACAGGAAACTCTGGGAGAGTGTGGTGCTTACTCACCTGGGGTGACCGATGACTATTCTGCCTGCCCTCATGATTCCCAGATTAATTCCTCCAGCACCGACCAGACGTGTGCCCTCTCCGGCCACAACTGGTACAGGAGGAGCTTCCTCCTCCGATCTCCCTTGATGCGGTACCTCCTAACTCCATCGGAATAGGGGCAGGAGGATCAGGAGGTAGAACTGACAAGACCCTTTCAGAATGTCCACGAGCAGCTAGCAGATGGTCCAACCGGATCGACAGGTCTATCAGTCCATCCAGGCCAAGTGTAGTATCCCGACAGGCCAGCTCCTACGGACGTCCTCTCTCAGGCTACACCTGTAATGGTCTATCAGGGCCCTGTCGTTCCACCCTGCTCCCGCAGCCAAGGTCCGGAACTCCAGCGCGAAGTCCTGCGCGCTCCTCGTCCCCTGTCTCAGATGGAACAATCTCTCACCTGCCGCACGACCCTCTGGAGGGTGATCGAACACGGCCCGGAAACGGCGGATGAACTCTGGGTAGTTGTCTCTCGCCGAGTCGGGCCCGTTCCAGACCGCATTAGCCCACTCCAGGGCTCTACCAGACAGGCAGGTGATGAGGACCCCTACTCTCTCCTCCTCTGAGGGGGCCGGTCGAACGGTGGACAGGTAGAGGTCTAATTGCAGCAGGAATCCCTGGCACCCTGTCGCTGTTCCATCGTAATTCCTCGGAGGCGTCATGTGCAGAGCGCTGGAACCGGATCCAGATGGGGCAGATGGTAGAGTTGCTGGTGGGAGGGTCGGTGGAGTAGTAGGGAAACCATTTCTCTCCCAACGATCCATCCTCTCCATCATCTGATCCATCGCTGATCCTAGGCGATGGAGGATGGATGTGTGATGTTGGACTCTCTCCTCCATAGTGGGAAGAGGAGTGGTCGCTGCTCCTGCTGACTCCATATCGTGGTGCGGGCTTCTGTCACTGTAATGAGTGAAGAGGTGTGGAGTCAGGCGCAGAGAGCAAAGATGTGGGAAAACAACACGCTTTAATGTCCCGGAAACATAACATGTACAAAGTGAAAACACAAATGAACAGAAATATAAACGGACAGCGTGAAACCCAAAATGCAAAACAAAATACACTCAACCAACAAAACAGACGAACAAGCCCGCACGAAAACAGAAGCGGGCTAAACAGACTATATATACCCTATCCTAACAACCAAACTAGAAACAGGTGCTACCAATTAGACAAAACTAAACGAACACAGAACAACGGATCGGCGATAGCTAGTAGACCGGCGACGACGACCGCCGAGCGCCACCCGAACAAGAAGGGGAGTCACCTTCGGTAATATTCGTGACAGTACCCCTGCTGACGCGCAGCTCCCGCAGCGCGCTGCGACACCGGCCTTGGGGATGACCCGGAGCCGAGGCGCTGGGCGATCCGGACGGAGGCGATGGAATTCACTCAACATGGATGGGTCTAGAATATCCCTCGCCGGAACCCAGCACCTCTCCTCGTGACCGTACCCCCTCCCAGTCGACGAGGTACTGCAAGCCTCTCACCCGGCGTCTCGAGTCCAGAATAGCTCGTATCTTGTACGCCGGGGACCCCTCGATGTCCAGAGGGGGTGGAGGAACCTCGGCACCTCATGTTCCTGCATGGGACCAGCTACCACCGGCCTGAGAAGAGACACATGAAATGAGGGGTTAATACGATAATACGAAGGAAGTAATAATCATAACAAACCTCATTTATTCTCCTCAAGACTTTAAATGGCCCTATACACTGCGGACCCAGCTTCCGGCAGGGCAAGCGGAGAGGCAGGTTTCTGGTCGAGAGCCAGACCTTGTCCCCAGGTGCAAACACGGGGGCCTCACTGCGGACGGTCAGCCCTCTTCTTCTGCCTTATACTCGCTGGGCGTAATGACTCCTGGACTGCCCTCCAAGTCTCCTTAGAGCGCTGTACCCACTCCTCCACCGCAGGAGCCTCAGTCTGGCTCTGATGCCACGGTGCCAGGACAGCTGGTACCCCAACACGCACTCAAATGGTGACATGTTGGTAGAAGAGTGGCTTAGTGAATTCTGGGCTATTTCTGCCCAGGGAATATATCTCGCCCACTCGCCTGGCCGATCTTGGCAATACGACCGCAGAAACCTACCACCTCCTGGTTAACTCTCTCCACCTGACCATTACTCTGGGTGATACCCTGAGGTAAGGCTGACCGAGACCCCCAGACGCTCCATAAATGCTCTCCAAACACGGGAGATAAAATTGGGGGCCCTGATCAGAAACTATATCCTCGGGCACCCCGTAGTGCCGGAAGACATGGGTGAAAAGAGCTTCCGCAGTCTGTAGGGCCGTAGGGAGACCGGGCAATGGGATAAGACGGCAGGACTTAGAGAACCGATCCACAACGACCAGGATAGTAGTGTTACCCTGAGAGGGGAGGTCAGTAAGAAAATCCACCGGAAAGATGGGTCCACGGCCGTTGTAGAACGGGAAGAGGTTGTAATTTACCTCTTGGCAGGTGTCTAGGAGCCTTACTCTGGGCACACCGAACAGGAGGAAACATAGAATCGCACATCCCTCCTCAAAGTGGGCCACCAGTACTTCCTCTCAAGACCTCTCACCTTATAAACACCTGGATGACCCGACGAGGGTAGACAATGAGCCCATCGAATCAATTGATCACGAACAGCCAGCGGCAAGTACCGTACCTACGACCCTCCGGACACTTTGGAGACGTAGGTTCCCTAGTGCCCGCTCGATGTCCGCGTCCACATCCCATACTACCGGTGCCACCAGCTTAGCTGCCGGAATGATGGGAGTAGGATCGATGGACCTGTCCTCAGTGTCATAGAGTCTTTGACAGCGTCGTCAGCCTTAGTGTTGAGGGAACCTGGTCTATATGAGACAGTGAAACGAAATCTGGTGAAAAACATGTGTCCCACCTTGCCTGACGAGGATTCAGTCTCCTAGCTGATAGGGATATACTCCAGGTTACGATGGTCAGTCCAGATAAGGAAAGGGTGCTATCCCCCTCAAGCCAGTGTCTCCACACCTTCAGGGCCTTAACCATAGCCAACAACTCCCTATCCCCACATCATAATTCCGCTCCGCTGGCCCGTGTTTTTAGAAAAAGGCACAGGGGCGAGCTTTCGGTGGCACACCGAACGCTGTGAGAGCACCGCTTCCAACCCCAGCGCGGATGCGGCCCACCTCTACTATAAACGCCAAAGAAGGGTCCGGATGTGCCAACACCGGCGCCCTTAGTAAACATCGCTTTAACTTATGAAAAGCTCCGTTCGCCTCTGCTGACCACTGTAAACGCACCGCCCCTTCAGCAGTGAGGTAATGGGGGCAGCTACCTGACCAAAACCCCGGATAAACTCTCCGGTAGTACTGGCAAATCCCAAGAACCGCTGCACTTCCTTTACCGTTGTCGGAGTCGGCCAATTACGCACGGCCTTAACGCGGTCACCCTCCATTACCAAAACCAGAGCTGGAAATACGATAACCCAGGAAGGAAACTGATTGTTTGAAAAACTCTCATTTCTCCGCCTTCACATACAGGTCATGCTCCAGCAGTCGTCTAAGAACTTTACGCACAAGAGATACATGCGCAGAGCGTGTAGCGGAGTAGATCAAAATATCGTCAATATAAACCACTACACCCTGTCTGTGCAGGTCTCTGAGTATTTCATCCACGAAGGATTGAAATATAGCTGGAGCATTCTTTAAACCGTATGGCATGACGCGATACTCATAATGGCCCGACGTAGTGCTAAATGCAGTTTTCCACTCATCTCCTTTCCGAATATGCACCAAATTATAAGCACTCCTGAGATCCAGTTTAGTGAAGAACTGCGCTCCGTGAAATGATTCCACTACCGTAGCAATGAGAGGTAGTGGGTAACTAAAACCCACTGTGATGGAATTTAGACCTCTATAATCAATACACGGACGCAAACCACCATCTTTTTTCTTCACAAAAAAGAAACTCGAAGAGACAGGTGACATGGAGGGCCGAATGTACCCCTGTCCCAGAGCCTCGGTGATATAATTTTCCATAGCCACCTTCTCCTCATGAGACAAAGGATACACATGACTCCTGGGAATTGCAGCGTTAACCTGGAGATTTATCACGCAATCCCCCTGCCTATGGGGTGGTAATTGGGTCGCTTTCTTTTTACTGAAAAACGATAGCCAAATCATCATACTCAGCTGGAATGCGCACGGTGGAAACCTGGTCTGGACTCTCCACCGTAGTAGCACCGATGGAAACCCCTACACACCTGCCTGAACACTCATCAGACCACCCCTGTAGAGTTCCCTGTTTCCACGAAATCGTAGGATTATGAATAGCCAGCCAGGGAATCCCCAGAACAACTGGAAACGCAGGTGAATTGATAAGGAACAAACTAATTCGCTCCTTGTGATTCCCCTGCGTAATCATCTCCAACGAAATTGTGGCTTTCTTCACTAGCCCTGACCCTAATGGTCGACTATCTAAAGAGTGCACGGGAAAAGGGGGTTTACTTTTACTAACGGAATCCTCAACCTCTGAGCGAGTCCGCGGATCTATAAAGTTTCCAGCTGCGCCTGAATCTACCAGTGCCTTATGCTGGAGAGAAGGAGAATAATTTAGGAAACAAATTAATAGGAACATGTGACCAACAGGAAACCGGGGAGAGTGTGGTGCTTTTAGCTTCACCTGGGGTGACCGATGACTATTCTGCCTGCCCCTCATGATTCCCAGATTGAATTCCTCCAGCACCGACCAGACGTGTGCCTCTCTCCGGCCACAACTGGTACAGGAGGAGCTTCCTCCTCCCGATCTCCCTTGATGCGGTACCTCCTAACTCCATCAGGAATAGGGGCAGGAGGATCAGGAGGTAGAACTGACAAAGACCCTTCAGAATGTCCACGAGCAGCTAGCAGATGGTCCAACCGGATCGACGGTCTATCAGTCCATCCAGGCCAAGTGTAGTATCCCGACAGGCCAGCTCCCTACGGACGTCCCTCTCAGGCTACACCTGTAATGGTCTATCAGGGCCCTGTCGTTCCACCCGCTCCCGCAGCCAAGGTCCGGAACTCCAGCGCGAAGTCCTGCGCTCCCTTCGTCCCCTGTCTCAGATGGAACAATCTCTCACCTGCCGCACGACCCTCTGAGGGTGATCGAACACGGCCCGGAAACGGCGGATGAACTCTGGGTAGTTGCTTCGCCGAGTCGGGGTCTGCTCCAGACCGCACAGCCCACTCCAGGGCTCTACCAGACAGGCAGGTGATGAGGACCCCTACTCTCTCCTCCTCTGAGGGGCCGGTCGAACGGTGGACAGGCAGAGGTCTAATTGCAGCAGGAATCCCTGGCACCCTGTCGCTGTTCCATGTGAATTCCTCGGAGGCGCCATGCAGAGCGCTGGAACCGGATCCAGATGGGGCAGATGGTAGAGTTGCTGGTGGAGGGTCGGTGGAGTAGTAGGGAAACCATTCCTCTCCCAACCATCCATCCTCTCCATCATCTGATCCATCGCTGATCCTAGGCGATGGAGGATGGATGTGATGTTGGACTCCTCTCCTCCATAGTGGGAAGAGGGAGTGGTCGCTGCTCCTGCTGACTCCATATCGTGGTGCTGGCTTCTGTCACTGTAATGAGTGAAGAGGTGTGGAGTCAGGCGCAGAGAGCAAAGATGTGGGAAAACAACACGCTTTAATGTCCTGAAACATAACATGTACAAAGTGAAAACACAAATGAACAGAAATATAAACGGACAGCGTGAAACCCAAAAATGCAAAACAAAATACACCAACCAATGTAAAAACAGACCTAACAAGCCCCACGAAACAGAAGCGGGCTAAACAGACTATATATACCCTATCCTAACAACCAAACTAGAAACAGGTGCTACCAATTAGACAAAACTAAACGAACACAGAACAACGGGTCGGC
>NW_025747224.1:0-64678 GCF_021184085.1 Oncorhynchus gorbuscha
TAAGTTTCGTATGGTATGTATTAATTTGTGGATGTCCATCATCCATTTCGTATGATATGTTACGAATTCCAATTGGTTTTGGTTAACGTCAACTTGGTAACTAACATTAGCTAGGTCAGTGGTTAAGGTTAGAAGTTAGGTTAAAGGTTTAGGGGAAGGGTTAGTTAACATGCTAAGTAGTTGAGAAGTTACTAATTAGCAAAATTGCTAAAGTTGTCCATGATTTACATTACATTTAAGTCATTTAGCAGACGCTCTTATCCAGAGCGACTTACAAATTGGTGCATTCACCTTATGACATCCAGTGGATCGGCCACTTTACAATAGTGCATCTAAATCTTTTAAGGGGGGGGGTAGAAGGATTACTTTATCCTATCCTAGGTATTCCTTAAAGAGGTGGGGTTTCAGGTGTCTCCGGAAGGTGGTGATTGATTCCGCTGTCCTGGCGTCGTGAGGGAGTTTGTTCCACCATTGGGGGGCCAGAGCAGCGAACAGTTTAGACTGGGCTGAGTGGGAACTGTACTTCCTCAGTGGTAGGGAGGCGAGCAGGCCAGAGGTGGATGAACGCAGTGCCCTTGTTTGGGTGTAGGGCCTGATCAGAGCCTGTAGGTACTGAGGTGCCGTTCCCCTCACAGCTCCGTAGGCAAGCACCATGGTCTTGTAGCGGATGCGAGCTTCAACTGGAAGCCAGTGGAGAGAGCGGAGGAGCGGGGTGACATGAGAGAACTTGGGAAGGTTGAACACCAGACGGGCTGCGGCGTTCTGGATGAGTTGTAGGGGTTTAATGGCACAGGCAGGGAGCCCAGCCAACAGCGAGTTGCAGTAATCCAGACGGGAGATGACAAGTGCCTGGATTAGGACCTGCTCCGCTTCCTGTGTGAGGCAGGGTCGTACTCTGCGGATGTTGTAGAGCATGAACCTACAGGAACGGGCCACCGCCTTGATGTTAGTTGAGAACGACAGGGTGTTGTCCAGGATCACGCCAAGGTTCTTACCGCTCTGGAATACCTAGAGGAGGACACAATGGACTGGATGTTGTCAAGTCGCCGTGAGCGTCTGCTAAATGACTTAAATGTTAATGTTAATGTTAAATCATGGAACGGGCAGTCCTTCCCCGGGAGGAAGAGCAGCTCCGTCTTGCCGAGGTTCAGCTTGAGGTGGTGATCCGTCATCCACACTGATATGTCTGCCAGACATGCAGAGATGCGACTCGCCACCTGGTCATCAGAAGGGGGAAAGGAGAAGATTAATTGTGTGTCGTCTGCATAGCAATGATAGGAGAGACCATGTGAGGTTATGACAGAGCCAAGTGACTTGGTGTATAGCGAGAATAGGAGAGGGCCTAGAACAGAGCCCTGGGGGACACCAGTGGTGAGAGCGCGTGGTGAGGAGACAGATTCTTGCCACGCCACCTGGTAGGAGCGACCTGTCAGGTAGGACGCAATCCAAGCGTGGGCCGCGCCGGAGATGCCCAACTCGGAGAGGGTGGAGAGGAGGATCTGATGGTTCATAGTATCGAAGGCAGCCGATAGGTCTAGAAGGATGAGAGCAGAGGAGAGCGAGTTAGCTTTAGCAGTGCGGAGCACCTCCGTGATACAGAGAAGAGCAGTCTCAGTTGAATGACTAGTCTTGAAACCTGACTGATTTGGATCAAGAAGGTCATTCAGAGAGAGATAGCGGGAGAGCTGGCCAAGGACGGCACGTTGAAGAGTTTTGGAGAGAAAAGAAAGAAGGGATACTGGTCTGTAATTGTTGACATCGGAGGGATCGAGTGTAGGTTTTTTCAGAAGGGGTGCAACTCTCGCTCTCTTGAAGACGGAAGGGACGTAGCCAGCGGTCAGGGATGACTTGATGAGCGAGGTGAGGTAAGGGAGAAGGTCTCCGGAAATGGTCTGGAGAAGAGAGGAGGGGATAGGGTCAAGCGGGCAGGTTGTTGGGCGGCCGGCCGTCACAAGACGCGAGATTTCATCTGGAGAGAGAGGGGAGAAAGAGGTCAGAGCACAGGGTAGGGCAGTGTGAGCAGAACCAGCGGTGTCGTTTGACTTAGCAAACAAGGATCGGATGTCGTCGACCTTCTTTTCAAAATAGTTGACGAAGTCCTCTGCAGAGAGGGAGGAGGGGAGGGGGAGGAGGATTCAGGAGGGAGGAGAAGGTGGCAAAGAGCTTCCTAGGGTTAGAGGCAGATGCTTGGAATTTAGAGTGGTAGAAAGTGGCTTTAGCAGCAGAGACGGAGGAGGAAAATGTAGAGAGGTGGGAGTGAAAGGATGCCAGGTCCGCATGATGAGATTTGAACACAACCTTTAGGTTGCTAGACATTCACATTATATCTGCATATTGCACCTTTAAATACATTTAAAGTTAAATGACAAATATTTAGGCTATATTGAAGCTTTAGGTTTGAGGCTGAGGAATAGCCACTCGGATCAAAATGGAGGAAGAACACACGTTAGGAGCAATGGCCTTCAGAAAGTATTCACACCCCTTTACTTTTTCCACATTTTGTTGTGTTACAGCCTGAATGTATTACATTGCAATTTTGTTTCACTGGCTTACACACAATACTCTGTGTGCAATAATAGCATTTAACATTACTTTTGAATGACTACCTCATCTCTGTACCCCACACACACTATTATCTGTAAGATCCCTCAGTCAAGCAGTGCCTTTTTTTTTACCAGAAGGGCAACTATTGGTAAAAAAAAATTGTTAAAGTTACTAATTACACTTTGGATGGTGAATCAATAAACCCATTTACTACAAAGATACAGGTGTCCTTCCTAACTCAGCTGCCGGAGAGGAAGGAAATGAGTCCAGGGGTGACTTTAAAACAGTTACAGAGTTTAATGGCTGTGATAGAAGAACTGAGGATCAACAACATTGTAGTTAACCCACAACACTATCCCAAATGACAGAGTGAAAATAAGGAAGGCCTGTACAGAATACAAATGTTCCAAAACATGTAATATATGCCATTTAGCAGACGCTTTTATCCAAAGCGACTTACAGTCATGTGTGCATACATTCTACGTATGAAATTATGAATATCAAAGAATGTTTTCTAATTTCAATAGCATACAACCCATTACTGAAATGCACTTTGGCACTTTTAAATAAAATACAATAGGCCTGTCTGTCTGTACAAGAACATCAGTCTCAAACATAATGCAATAAAACATGATATAATCATTTACAAATTTAGATGGGAATAACCAAATCAGCTGAATACTAAAACATTTGCAGTAACAATAGAAAAAAAAAATAGAAAAAAAAACATGTGTCATATTTGCAAGAAGGCACTAAAGTAAAACTGTCAAACATGTGGCAAAGAAATTTACTTTTATGTTCTGAATACAAAGCATTACGTTTGGGGCAAACACAACACAACACTACACTGAATACCAGTCTTCCAGTGTTTCCATTAGGAAAAATGTGATGGCTGATATTTAACTGGCAACATTTTAATTTGCTGGACATTTGAGAAATATTTGTTTTATTAGAATGGCCCACAAAGAAAAAATACTCATTCACCACAGCCTACACTGGAATAGTGAATGGAGGTTAGGTGCAGTTACTTGTAATATGCCAGGTAGGCTACACTGTTTATAAAGCTGATTCATTTGACATAATTGAGCAATAAATATAGCAGCAGGAGAAAGATGGGATCCTCTTTTAAATAGTGGCCAGTCAAATCTCTTTTTTCACACAGCATTACGCAGCGTAGCCTAGTGGTTAGAGCGTTGGACTAGTAACCGGAAGGTTGCGAGTTCAAACCCCCGAGCTAACAAGGTACAAATCTGTCGTTCTGCCCCTGAACAGGCAGTTAACCCACTGTTCCTAGGCCGTCATTGAAAATAAGAATATGTTCTTAACTGACTTGCCTGGTTAAATAAAGGTAAAATAAAAATAAAATTAAAAAAATAAAATGACTGGGCTTATAAGAACACATGTTTCTCTAGGCTTTGTAAGCTATGGGCCCTCCAACCCTGTTCCAGGGGTCAGGTTTCTGTAAGCTATGGGCTCTCCAACCCTGTTCCAGGGGTCAGGTTTCTGTAAGCTATGGGCTCTCCAACCCTGTTCCAGGGGTCTGGTTTCTGTAAGCTATGGGCTCTCCAACCCTGTTCCAGGGGTCTGGTTTCTGTAAGCTATGGGCTCTCCAACCCTGTTCCAGGGGTCTGGTTTCTGTAAGCTATGGGCTCTCCAACCCTGTTCCAGGGGTCTGGTTTCTGTAGGCTATGGGCTATCCAACCCTGTTCCAGGGGTCTGGTTTCTGTAGGCTATGGGCTCTCCAACCCTGTTCCAGGGGTCTGGTTTCTGTAGGCTATGGGCTCTCCAACCCTGTTCCAGGGGTCTGGTTTCTATGGGCTCTCCAACCCTGTTCCAGGGGTCTGGTTTCTATGGGCTCTCCAACCCTGTTCCAGGGGTCTGGTTTCTATGGGCTCTCCAACCCTGTTCCAGGGGTCTGGTTTCTATGGGCTCCCCAACCCTGTTCCAGGGGTCTTGGGCCTATAGACTATGTTTGGAGTTATTTGGGAAATGTAGTTGTGATAGAAACCTTATCAAAACATATAAGGCCTACATGATGCATGATTATCAAGTAGAGAAAAATTGCCATTTGCTTCATTCACATAATATCAGACTATTCTCAATTTAATCTTGTCTACATATATACATAAACTAAATCATATGTGAAATTAGTTTTGATTTAGAATGGGCCATTATCATATACCTGTCAGAACGGATCAGAACAGATCTCATCAGTATGCACGTTAATTGCAATTGAAGGACGCTTTTCCTGTGGTTCATTTTCATGCTAGCCAGGTAGGCTACTCCTAAAGTTACTCCTAAAGTGAAGCAATGTGCTTAATATTAGGAATGTCGCTCTTTCTAGAGCGCTGACTGGTATTTCCATAAATGAATAGGCTAAAACGCATTATTTCACATTGGGATTTCTTCATATTTTCTCTGACAAATGGCCTGCTTTTCCATTTTTTTCTGACAAAAGCAGACTATTACCGGCTAACGGAAACCCTGCACTCTTCACGTTTTTAAGCATGGTGGTGGCTGCGTCATGTTATGGGCATGCTTGTCATTTGATAAAAATAACCTGAATCTAAGCACAGGCAAAATCCTAGAGGAAAACCTGTTTCAGTCTGCTTTCCAACAGACACTGGGAGATGAATTCACCTTTTAGCATGACAATTACCTAAAACACAAGGCGATATATACACTGGAGTTGCTTACCAAGATGACATTGAATGTTCCTGAGTGGCCTAGTTACAGTTTTGACTTACAGTACCAGTCAAAAGTTTGGACACCTACTTTATTTTTTACTATTTTCTACATTGTAGAAAATATCATAACTATGAAATAACATGGAGTAACCAAAAAGTGTTAAACAAATCAAAATATATTTTATATTTTAGATTCTTCAAAGTAGACACCCTTTGCCTTGATGTCAGCTTTGCACACCTTTGGCATTCTCTCAACCAGCTTCATGAGGTAGTCATCTGGAATGCATTTCAATTAACAGTTGTGACTTGTTATGTAGATTTTTTTTCCTTAATGCATTTGAGCCAATCAGTTGTGTTGTGACAAGGTAGGGGTGGTATATGTAGTGCAGTTGCAAAAACCATCAAGCGCTATGATGCATTTGGCTCTCACGAGGACTGCCACAGTAAAAAGTAAGACCCAGAGTTACCTCTGTTGCAGAGGATAAGTTCATTAGAGTTACTAGCCTCAGAAATGGCAGCCCAAATAAATGCTTCACAGAGTTCAAGTAACGGACACATCTCAACATCAACTGTTCAGAGGGTTAGGGTTAGAAACATGAGAAATTGACCATTTTTGGTCAGATGAGTCCAAATTTGAGATTTTTAGTTCCGTGTCTTTGTGAGACGCAGAGTAGGTGAACGGATGATCTGCGCATGTGTGGTTCCCACCGTAAAGCATGGTGGAGGGGGTGTGACGGTGTGGAGGGGTTTTGCTGGTGACACTGTCAGTTATTTATTTAGAATTCAAGGCACACTTTACCAGCATGTCTACCACAGCATTCTGCAGCGGTATGTGTTTCAGTATGATATGTTAGATAAAGGAATAAAGACAGACACCAATACAACTGGAGTCTGTAGAACAGTCCGGCTAGTCGATTACCTATCAACTAGACACCATAACAGTATGCCATCCCATCTGGTTTGTGCTTAGTGGAAATATCATTTATTTTTCAAAAGGACAATGACCCAACACACCTCATGGCTGTTTAAGAGTAATTTGACCAAGAAGGAGAGTGATGGAATGCTGCATCAGATGACATGTCCTCCACAATCACCTGACCTCAACCCAATTGAGATGGTTTGGGATGAGTTGGACCGCAGAGTGAAGGAAAAGCAGCCAACCAAGTGCTCAGCATATGTGGGAACTCCTTCAAGACTGTTGGAAAAGCATTCCAGGTGAAGCTGGTTGAGGGAATGCCAAGAGTGTGCAAAGCTGTCAAGGCAAAGGGTGGCTATTTGAAGAATCTACAATCTCAAATATATGTTGACTTTAACACTTTTTGGTTACTACATGTTTCCATTTGTGTTATTTCATAGTTTTGATGTCTTCACTATTATTATACAATGTAGAAAATAGTACAAATAAAGAAAAACCCATTGAATATGAAGGTGTGTCCAAACTTTTGACTGGTACTGTAAATCGGCTTAAGTCTATGGCTTGAAAATGGCTGTCTATCAATGATCAACCACCAATGTTACAGAGCTTGAAGAATTAAAAAAAGAATAGTGTGCAAATATTGTACAATCCAGGTGTGTAAAGCTCTTATAAATGTCACCAGAAAGACTCACAGGTGTAATCGCTGCCAAAGGTATTTCTAACATGATGACTCGGGGGTGTGAATACTTATGTAAGTGAGCTATTTCTGGATTTCATTTTCAATACATTTGCAAACATTTCGAAATGTGTTTTCACTTTGTCATTATGGGGTGTTGTGTGTAGATCGGTGAGAATTTAAATATTTAATCCATTTTGATTTCAGGCTGCAACACAACAAAATGAGGAATAATTCCAGGGGTATGGATACTTTCTGAAGGCCCTGTACTTTGTTTAACCTGCATTCAATATTCATTTCAGGTCAATACATTTTTTTCTGTAATACAATGAAGGCAGACTGCCTGGTCAAAGAGCCTGGTCAACCATGGGGGCAATAACATACACAACAGTATCATCGGCATACAAGTGCAGGTTACAGTTGTTTGCTGACAAGTCAGTATTGTTAATGTAAACAGTAAAAAGTACAGGACTCAGAATTGACCTGTGTGCAACACCTTTTGTTATGTACAGACAACCAAATTTAACACCATCAGTAGATACATATTGAGTTTTATGTTTTTTTATTTTTTTACATTTTTAATTTGACCTTTTATTTTACTAGGCAAGTCAGTTAAGAACAATTTTTATTTTCAATGACTGCCTAGGAACAGTGGGTTAACTGCCTGTTCAGGGGCAGAACGACAGATTGTGTACCTTGTCAGCTCGGGGATTTGAACTTACAACCTTTCGGTTACTAGTCCAATGCTCTAACCACTAGGCTACCCTGCCGCCCCATATGTCAAGTCATGTTTAAACAAGTTCCATGCCGCCTGGTCTTGGCCAGTTGAAGAAAGCCTCTGAATTAGCAGTGCGTGATCAACAGTATCGAAAGCCTGAGGTCAATGAGAGGGCAGCACAATGTTACATTTTCATCCGTACAGTTAACCACATCATTTATAACTAGGAATGGATCTAGCATACCAGTGGATAAAAAAAAAAATTAAGTCTTGTACAAGTCATCTAAAACATCACAGGTAGTAAATTGTTGAAATTAAAACAAAGATTCACTAAAGTTGACGGGTTAACCGCCGAGTCTGGGAGAGGAAAGAGCAGTCGATTGACTGACAAGCATAAATTAAACCATTGTTCTCTCATAAAAAGGCTGCTGAGATAAAATTCAGATTTAAAAACATAACGTATCCTATTCTGTCAGTCAGGGAAGAAGAGGAATTTGTACGCTTCAGCACATTACTTTGTTCCAAAATCTCTGTTCTTTGCTCCATTCATCTTTCCCTCGATCCTGACTCGTCTCCCAGTCCCTGTAAAACATCCCGCAGCATGATGCTGCCACCACCATGCTTCACCGTAGGGATGGTGCCAGGTTTCCTCCAGACGTGACGCTTGGCATTCAGGCCAAAGACTTCCATATTGGTTTCATCAGACCAGAGAATCTTGTTTTCTCCTGGTCTGAAAGTCTTTAGGTGCCTTGATGTTCGTCTGATGAAACCAAGATTGAACACCGTATCTTAACTCTCCGAGTCCCATACATTGAAAAAAGAAAAACCGGGTCGCGGGTTGCCTAGCGGCTAAGAACATTGAGCCAGTAAACCAAAGATTGTTGGTTCGAATCACCAATCCAACTTGGTGAAAAATCTGATGTGCCCTTGAGCAAGGCATTTAACCCAAATTGCTTGTGTAAGTCACTCTGCTTAAGAGCGTCTGCTAAATGACAAAAATTCAAATAAAAAAATGAACACCACACTAACAAAAGGTTATATTCAGAATCAGGGGAGAATGGAGAACAATCAGCATCTTTATTTGTGTTGATTGTTCTCCATCCACCCCTGATACCATTGTCATAGCTCAATAGCACCAAAGGAGATGGCTGCCGTCTCCATCCACCCCTGATACCATTGTCATAGCTCAATAGCACCAAAGGAGATGGCTGCCGTCTCCATCCACCCCTGATACCATTGTCATAGCTCATAGCTCAATAGCTATTGACGACAGAGGACCGAATGGCACCAAAGGAGATGGCTGCCGTCTCCATCCACCCCTGATACCATTGTCATAGCTCATAGCTCAATAGCACCAAAGGAGATGGCTGCCGTCTCCATCCCTCCCTGATACCATTGTCATAGCTCATAGCTCAATAGCTATTGACGAGAGAGGACCGAATGGCACCAAAGGAGATGGCTGCCGTCTCATCCACCCCTGATACCATTGTCATAGCTCAATAGCACCAAAGGAGATGGCTGCCGTCTCCATCCCTCCCTGATACCATTGTCATAGCTCATAGCTCAATAGCTATTGACGAGAGAGGACCGAATGGCACCAAAGGAGATGGCTGCCGTTTAAAAAAAAAACTTATTTGTAACTTATTTTGTACATAATGTTTCTGCCACCGTGTCTTGTGACCGAAAAGAGCTTCCAGGATAGTGATTACTCACCCCGTACTGGGGGAGTACTTTTTCTTTAACGAGTCGGATGGGAAGGATTTATTTCAGATGCCCGACAAGGCCCTTATCCCCGTCATTCGCAGGAGAAAGAGACTGCGGTATTGGGGATGAAGGTGCGGGTGCCTTGTAATGATCTGACGCTGAGAGCATCATCTACCTTCACCATCGGTCCTATTAGCCAGCGTACAATCAATCGATAATAAAATAGACAAACTATGATCACGTATGTCCTACCAACGGGACATTAAGAACTGTCATTCCCCGAGTCATGGCTGAACGACGACGTGAATAACATACAGCTGGCTGGTTTTAAGTGTTTTCTGTAGGATAGAACCGCAGCCTCCGGTAAGATAGTGAAGCAGATGCTAAGCTACAGGACTGTTTTTCTAACAGACTGGAATATGCTGCTGCTATCGGACCAGGTCTCTCTTGGAAAAGAGAGATGAGAAAAAACCTGTATAAATAAAGGTAAATAAAATATTTCCCGGATTCATCCAATGGCATTGAGGTGTACACCACATCAGAAACTGGCTTCATCAATGACGTTGTCCCCGCATTGACTGTACGTACATACCCCAACCAGAAGCCATGGATTACAGGCATCATCCACACTGAGCTAAAGGATAAAGCTGATGCTTTCAGGGAGCGGGACTCTAACCCAGAAGCTTGCAAGAAATTCCACTATGCCCTCTGACAAACCATCAAACAGGCAAAGCGTCAACACAGGGCTAAGATTGAATCGTACTACACCGGCTCCGACGCTCGTCGGATGTGGCAGGGCTTGTAAACTATTACAGGCTACAAAGTGAAGCACAGCCGCCAGCTGCCCAGTGATTTGAGTCTACCAGACTAGCTACATTACTTCTATGCTCGCTTCGAGGCAAGTAACACTGAAACATGCATGAGAGCATCAGCTGTTCCGAACGACTGTGATCGCGATCTCCGTAGTAGATGTGAGTAAGACCTTTAAAAAGGTCAACATTCACAAGGCCGCAAGGACGTGTACTCCGAGCATGCACTGACCAACTGGCAAGTATCTTCACTGACATTTTCAACCTCTCCCTGACTGAGTCTGTAATACCTACATGTTTCAAGCAGACCATCATTTGTATTTATTATGGATTCCCATTAGCCAAGGCAGCAGCTACTCTTCCTGGGGTCCAGCAAAATTAAGGCAGTTTATACAATTTTAAAAACATTCCGATTAATCGGTCAACCTCTACATACATGTACATATTACCGTGACTAACCGGTGCCCCCGCACATTGACTCTGTACCAGTACCCCCTGTATATAGCCTCTACATTGACTCTGTACCAGTACCCCCTGTATATAGTCTCCACATTGACTCTGTACCAGTACCCCCTGTAAATAGCCTCCACATTGACTCTGTACCAGTACACCCTGTATATAGCCTCCACATTGACTCTGTACCAGTACCCCCTGTATATAGCCTCCACATTGACTCTGTACCAGTACCCCCTGTATATAGCCTCCACATTGACTCTGTACCAGTACCCCCTGTATATAGCCTCCACATTGACTCTGTACCGGTACCCCCTGTATATAGTCTCCACATTGACTCTGTACCGTAATACCCTGTATATAGCCTCCACATTGACTCTGTACCAGTACCCCCTGTATATAGTCTCCAAATTGACTCTGTACCAGTACCCCCTGTATATAGTCTCCAAATTGACTCTGTACCAGTACCCCCTGTATATAGTCTCCACATTGACTCTGTACCAGTACCCCCTGTATATAGTCTCCACATTGACTCTGTACCAGTACCCCCTGTATATAGTCTCCACATTGACTCTGTACCAGTACCCCCTGTATATAGCCTCCACATTGACCCTGTACCAGTACCCCCTGTATATAGCCTCCACATTGACTCTGTACCGGTACCCCCTGTATATAGTCTCCACATTGACTCTGTACCAGTACCCCTGTAAATAGCCTCACTATTGTTATTTTACTGCTGCTGTTCAATTCTAATTTTGTATTTTATTATTCATAAAAATTACTTCACCGTGAGGTCTACCACACCTGTTGTATTCGGCATTTCACGGCATTTCACCGTGAGGTCAGGCATATCCTCTTAGTTTTTCCTGTTTTTCTGGCCCTCCTGAACGATGTCAGGTCTGGTCTGCCGTCCCAGGCTGTTCCTGCTGCTGGTCACATAGTGGGTGTCACTCAGCTGAGCTCATACCTGGAGACCGCCCTGGGGTCCGCCCCGCGCAACGTACTGCTCTTCCTGCAGGACAAGGTAATACACACACACTCTCTCGCAAACCTACCTTTGTATCCCATATATTGACTCTCTCTCTCTTGCTTGCTCCCCCCCCCCCCAGATGAGCATTGAGGACTTCACCATGTACGGAGGGGCGTTTGGCAACAAGCAGGACAGTGCCTTCCCTAACCTTGAAGGGGCGCTCCTCTCCAGCCCTTCCCCATTGGTCCTGCCTGCCGTGGCCTGGCCAGCATCCAGTGCTGTGATCGGTCAACTCCAGGACCAATTAGACACCTCTCCTCTCTACATGGAACCAGAGACACTCAGCCAGCTACGACTCAACGCATCTACCCCCGCCCTGCTGGTCTTCAGACTACCCTACAGCACCGGGTACACACACACACACGATTCTGCTTATCTCACTGGTCTATTTTTTTTATGTGTGTGTGTGGTTTATACAGATATGGGTGTGGTTTACCTGATTTTGGTTTCTAACAGATCTGATCTGATGTCTGCTAAGGAGGTTCTCAATGGAAATGGTGAGTGTTCTACCGTATTACCGGTCTACTGTATTACCGGTCTACTGGTCTGTATTACAGGTCTACTGTATTACTGGTCTACTGGTCTACTGTATTACAGGTCTACTGGTCTACTGTATTACAGGTCTACTGGTCTACTGTATTACAGGTCTACTGGTCTACTGTATTACTGGTCTACTGGTCTACTGTATTACTGGTCTACTGTATTACAGGTCTACTGGTCTACTGTATTACTGGTCTACTGGTCTACTGTATTACAGGTCTACTGGTCTACTGTATTACTGGTCTACTGTTTCACCGGTCTACTGGTCTACTGTATTACCGGTCTACTGTATTACCGGTCTACCTTTTGACTGTATTACAGGTCTACTGGTCTACTGTATTACTGGTCTACTGTATTACTGGTCTACTGTATTACCGGTCTACCTTTTTACTGTATTTCCGGTCTACTGTAAAACCATTTTACGGGTCTACTGTATTACCGGTCTACTGTAAAACCGTATTACCGGTCTACTGTATTACCGGTCTACCTTTTTACTGTATTACCGGTCTACTGTATTACTGGTCTACTGTAAAACCGTTTTTACCGGTCTACTGTAAAACCGTTTTACCGGTCTACTGTATTACTGGTCTACCGGTCTGTTTTATGCGTCTACTGTTCTAGTCGTGTGTTCTACTGTACGTTGCTCTGCTGGGACAAACATCACCTGCATGTTCCTTATTACAGAATGCAGCAGATTGCTGAAGACTAACTTGGTGTCTGTGTGTTAGATGAGGTGATTGGACAGGTGATGAGCATTATGAAGAGCCAGTCTGTCCCCTACACTGCCGTCTACACTGCAATGAGACCCTCACGGGTAAGTGTGTTTATCCATGTCTGTGTGTTTATTTGTTTGTCATATACAAGGAGAGTTTACATTTATTCAACTTTCTAACTCTAAATCTCTCTGATGTACAGGACCAGTCAAAAGTCTGGACACATCTACTCATTCAAGGGTTTTCTACATTTGTAGAATAATAGTGAAGACATCAAAACTATGGAATCATGTAGTAACCAAAAAAGTGTTCAACATATCTAAATATATTTTATATTTGAGATTCTTCAAAGTAGCCATCCTTTGCCTATCCATCCAGAGCCCTCCGTCTGTCTCTGATGTGTGGTTACCATCTCTCTCTGTCTCCCTAGGTGTCATCATCTCTCTCTGTGTGGTTACCACCTCTCTCTGTATCCCTAGCTGGCTTCATCATCTCTCTGTGTCTCTGATGTGTGGTTACCATCTCTCTCTGTCTCCCTAGGTGTCATCATCTCTCTCTGTGTGGTTACCACCTCTCTGTATCCCTAGGAGGCTTCATCATCTCTCTGTGTCTCTGATGTGTGGTTACCATCTCTCTCTGTATCCCTAGGTGTCATCATCTCTCTGTGTCTCTGATGTGTGGTTACCACCTCTCTCTGTCTCCCTAGGAGGTGCCATCATCTCTCTGTGTCTCTGATGTGTGGTTACCACCTCTCTCTGTCTCCCTAGGAGGCTTCATCATCTCTCTGTGTCTCTGATGTGTGGTTACCACCTCTCTCTGTCTCCCTAGGAGGTGCCATCATCTCTCTGTGCCTGATGTGTGGTTACCACCTCTCTCTGTCTCCCTAGGAGGCTTCATCATCTCTCTGTGCCTGATGTGTGGTTACCACCTCTCTCTGTCTCCCTAGGAGGCTTCATCATCTCTCTGTGTCTCTGATGTGTGGTTACCACCTCTCTCTGTCTCCCTAGGAGGCTTCATCATCTCTCTGTGTCTCTGATGTGTGGTTACCACCTCTCTCTGTCTCCCTAGGAGGCTTCATCATCTCTCTGTGTCTCTGATGTGTGGTTACCACCTCTCTCTGTCTCCCTAGGAGGCTTCATCATCTCTCTGTGTCTCTGATGTGTGGTTACCATCTCTCTCTGTCTCCCTAGGTGTCATCATCTCTCTGTGCCTGATGTGTGGTTACCACCTCTCTCTGTCTCCCTAGGAGGTATCACCATCTCTGTCTATGGATATGGAGGCTGGTGTGGGAGGAGGGCGCTCCCTATTGCAGTACGGAGACAGAAAGAGGGAGAGAGACAGACAGCGGGAGAGAGAAAGAGGAGAGAAACTAGTCAAGGAGAAGACCGGAGTCTACCCTCCAGTTGAGTTTAAGGTAAGATCTGTTTCTTTCTACCTTGTTTAAAGGCCCAATGTGGCTGATTTCATCTCTGGGTAACAATTTAAGTACCTTACTGTGATTGTTTTCTATTAAAATGGTCAAAAAGAAACAAAAATGGCTTCTTAGCAAGAGGAATCTTTCAAGGAGTGGGGAAGGGAAAGACCAAAAATAGCTTGTTTTCAGAGTTATTAATGAATTTACTGCCTAGTGATGTCACCAGGCAGACCAACTCCATCCGAACAAAACAGGCTGAAATTTCAGTCAGTCTTTTCAAACACCTCTTTTCATACTGTGAATTATTACATTTTCACATTTATTCAAATCTTATAGTGTAGAAATCTACACTGGGTATACCATGCACTAGGAATATACACTTGGTATACCATGCACTAGGAATATACACTGGGTATACCATGCACTAGGAATATACACTGGGTATACCATGCACTAGGAATATACACTGGGTATACCATGCACTAGGAATATACACTGGGTATACCATGCACTAGGAATATACACTGGGTATACCATGCACTAGGAATATACACTGGGTATACCATGCACTAGGAATATACACTGGGTATACCATGCACTAGGAATATACACTGGGTATACCATCTGAAACCTAGAGGGCAACCAGTGCCAACCAGTCCATCTCCTTTATATCATGTTTGTTGTAGGATGACAATGTCTGTATTTCCAATTTCTTTGAAGTCCAGGTTCCTGCTCTTTAGGCCAAAGGCAGATGACCTCAGGCCTTGTATATTCCAGGATGAAAACTCTCTCCCTCCTCCCCCTCCCAACTCTCTCTCTCTCCTCCCCCTCCCAACTCTCTCTCTCTCTCCTCCTCCCCCTCCCATTGTCCATTTGGAAGACCCATTTGGAACCAAGCTTTAACTTCCTGACTGATGTCTTGAGATGTTGCTACAATATATACACATAATTTCCTCCCTCATGATGCCATCTATTTTGTGAAGTGCACCAGTCCCTCCTGCAGCAAAGCACCCCCACAACATGATGCTGCCACCCCCGTGCTTCACGGTTGGTATGGTGCTCTTCGCCCCACTGTAACGGGATAACAGCCAGAGAAGTTTCATCATCGTATTTGTTGTGGAGATCGGCCTGGTACTGCTTTGGGTTCCGCTGTGGGTGCCGCTGTTTGAGTTGATTGTGCCTGATATATATTTCTAATCTCTCTCTCCAGGAGGGCGGAGCCGGCTGTATCATGCTGTGGGCGGACAACCTGACTGTGAGCGTGCTCCGTGGTGGTCGTTGGGAACGACACGACCTCACCTCTCTGACCTTTGGCGAGGGCGTGACCCCTAGACTCCAGGGCTCCCTCTGCAACCAATCACACTCCAGGTCAGAGGTTAGGGGTCAGCGGTTCTGGGTTTAGAGCTGGACAGGAAGTTGTGAACAGTCCTCTGACATCACATCCTGTCTAGATCTTTGTTAGAAGCTATGGAAACAGCAGCCTTGCTGAACTTGGAAATGATTGGAATGAATTATTATGTTGTCCATTTTCATTACAATATTTCTCTTTCACCTTTCTCTGTCAGTCTGGTTCTAAACTATGAGAATATCCTGGGACACCGTTCCTTCAAACTAGTGTGAGTAAACTGGACACACACACACACAGTTACAAACACATACACAAACTCTTTTGAACTCATTGTGTGTGTGTGTCTCCAGGTTTGCCATGTCCCAGCGCCACTACAAGGTGTCAGCTCGCCGCTGGTTCACGCTAGACGCCGTGGAGATAGAATACGACGGTCAGAAAGCAACGTTTAACGGGAGCCGTAACGTGTACGCACCGGCTGAGTACTCCTACCGCTGTCAGTCAGTCACTAACTTCAGATACCCCCTGCTGGTTCCGCGCACCTCCAAAGACCCTGCTAACCAGTGGAGGGTCTCCTTCACTGACTTCCAGGTAGGGGGTGTAACAGTGTGTATCTGTGAAACGAAAACGGAATACTAACTGAAAGTTGAAACAACAACTTCTCTCTCGCTCTCTCTCTCCCATGTCCTCTCTCTCTCTTCTCTCTCACCCCCCTCTATCACTCTCTCCCACCCCCCCCTCTTTCTCTCACCACCCCCCATCTCTCTCCCATGTCCTCTCTCTCCCATGTCCTCTCTCTCCCATCTCCCCACCCCCCTCTAGATCCAGGGTTTCAACGTGGCAGGGGGAGAGTTCTCCTATGCCAGTGACTGTGCAGGGTTCTTCAGTCCTGGTATCTGGATGGGACTGCTCACCAGTCTACTGATGCTCATGGTCCTGACCTACGGCCTCCATATGATCATGCAGTTACACACCATGGACCGTTTTGATGACCCCAAGGGACCTGCTATCTCCGTACCACAGACTGACTAACACACATACCACAAGCAAATAATGTCCCAGACAGATAGACGGACGGACAGACAGACGTGGTCACGGACGGACAGACAGACGTGGTCACAGACGGACAGACAGACGTGGTCACAGACGGACAGACAGACGTGGTCACAGACGGACAGACAGACGTGGTCACAGACGGACAGACAGACGTGGTCACAGACGGACAGACAGACGTGGTCACAGACGGACAGACAGACGTGGTCACAGACGGACAGACAGACGTGGTCACAGACGGACAGACAGACGTGGTCACAGACGGACAGACGGACGTGGTCACAGACGGACAGACGGACAGACAGACGTGGTCACAGACGGACAGACGGACAGACAGACGTGGTCACAGACGGACAGACGGACAGACAGACGTGGTCACAGACGGACAGACGGACAGACAGACGTGGTCACAGACGGACAGACGGACAGACAGACGTGGTCACAGACGGACAGACGGACAGACAGACGTGGTCACAGACAGACAGACGGACAGACAGACGTGGTCACAGACGGACAGACAGACGTGGTCACAGACGGACAGACAGACGTGGTCACAGACAGACAGACGGACAGACAGACGTGGTCACAGACAGACAGACAGACGGACAGACAGACGTGGTCACAGACAGACAGACGTGGTCACGGACAGACAGACGTGGTCACAGACAGACAGACGTGGTCACAGACAGACAGACGTGGTCACGGACGGACGGACGGACAGACAGACAATAATATAATATATGCCATTTAGCAGACGCTTTTATCCAAAGCGACTTAGTCATGTGTGCATACATTCTATGTATGGGTGGTCCTGGGAATCGAACCCACTACCCTGGCGTTACAAGCGCCATGCTCTACCAACTGAGCTACAGAAGGACCAGACAGACGTGGTCCCAGACAGACAGACAGACGTGGTCCCAGACAGACAGACAGACGTGGTCACAGACAGACAGACAGACAGACAGACAGACAGACAGACGTGGTCACAGACAGACGTGGTCACAGACAGACAGACAGACAGACGTGGTCACAGACAGACAGACAGACGTGGTCCCAGACAGACAGACAGACGTGGTCCCAGACAGACAGACAGACGTGGTCCCAGACAGACAGACAGACAGACAGACAGACAGACAGACAGACAGACAGACAGACGTGGTGACAGACAGACAGACAGACAGACAGACAGACAGACAGACAGACAGACAGACAGACAGACAGACAGACAGACAGACAGACAGACAGACAGACAGACAGACAGACAGACAGACAGACAGACAGACAGACAGACAGACGTGGTCACAGAGGGATGAATATTTATGGTAGAGAAGGGAGGAATCTGTTAGTGAGGGGAAGGAGGGATGAATATTTATGGTAGAGAAGGGAGGAATCTGTTACTGAGGGGAAGGAGGGGAATAAGGGATGAATATTTATGGTAGAGAAGGGAGGAATCTGTTACTGAGGGGAAGGAGGGGAATAAGGGATGAATATTTATGGTAGAGAAGGGAGGAATCTGTTACTGAAGGGAAGGAGGGGAATAAGGGATGAATATTTATGGTAGAGAAGGGAGGAATCTGTTACTGAGGGGAAGGAGGGGAATAAGGGATGAGTGTCAGTCTGTCCATCATTCCTGTCTTTGTCATTTTGGTGGGAAGGCTGATATTACATGCTGCTGTTCTTATACAGCCCATGTTGTAAACACTGGCCAAAATGGATTTAAACAGTGACTTCAATAAGGGATCATAGCTTTCACCTGGATTCACCTGATCAGTCGCTGTCATGGAAAAGAGCAGGTGTTCTTAATGTTTTGTACACTCAGTATATATGTATTGTGTTTGACCTTGTGATTGTATCTTTATCGTAGCCTAGGTTAGTAGCGTATAGGTTAACTAGGGTCTGAAATGGCACCCTATTCTGTAAAGTGCCCTACTTTTGACCAGGGCCAATAGGGGAAGTGCACTATATAAGGAATAGGGTGCCGTCTGAGACGTGACCCAGGTTTCACTAAAGTTGTTTAATGTGTGCAGTATGACAGGGAGTTACTCTAGGCTCCAACAGGGGACTAAAGGGTTACTGTGAGAGGAGGTTGAGGCACGGAGACGAACCAGACGGGGGTCAGAGGTTAGGGTTAGATGACCTACCTTGTGTTTACTGATTTCAAGTTGTTCTGTGGTTTATATGAGTTGTTAGAGGAAGGCTTGTCTGGTCGAGTCATGATATCATTCAAATATGGTTCATATATTCTAATATTAGTAGTGTCTCTAGTCCTGTGTGACTGTCATGGTGCTGCTGTGATTAACCCCAATAAAGCCTTGAATGAACAACGTCAATTAAGTCTCTGTGACCGTTAGTATGTGGGAGAGAAAATACAGGACACATGTCTGTGAGAGAGAAACACGTGTGTCTGTGAGAGAGAAACACGTGTGTCTGTAACCCTGATATGGTAAGGTGAGTAATGGGATGCTCCTGGAAGTGGGTTATGAGTTCCGTTTGTAGGTGTGCCCTTTTAATGTTATACAGGTGTTGTTTGAGTCTGGTTTCTATGGTGTGTTTGGTTTCTCCAATGTATTGTTTATTGCAAAGTGTACATGTAATGATATAAATGGTGTTATGTGTGTTCAATGAATAGGATTTTGTACTGGTGCTGATGTGTGGATATGTATATTTGTAATGAACTTTATCTGTCGAAAATGGAAATTATGAGGTTTGAGGTCTTGTGATGGCTTGCTACTGAATCTTGCTTTGGTAAGCAGATCCTTTAAGTTTTTGTTCTTTCTAAATGCTGAAATAATTCTGTATGGTTTGAGTGGTATGTAAGTGTGCTGAACTGTAGAGAAGTTGTGTTTGAATGATTGATGTAGGGGTCTAATTCTATGTGAATTTTTTTATTTTTTATTTATTTCACCTTTATTTAACCAGGTAGGCTAGTTGAGAACAGGTTCTCATTTGCAACTGCGTGGCCAAGATAAAGCATAGCAGTGTGAACAGACAACACAGAGTTACATATGGAGTAAAGAATTAACAAGTCAATAACACAGAGAAAAAAGGGGAGTCTATATACATTGTGTGCAAAAGGCATGAGGAGGTAGGCGAATAATTACAATATTGCAGATTAACACTGGTGTGATAAATGATCAGATGATCATGTACAGGTAGAGACATTGGTGTGCAAAAGAGCAGAAAAGTAAATAAATAAAAACTGTGGGGATGAGGTAGGTGAAAATGGGTGTGCTATTAACCAATAGATTATGTACAGCTGCAGCGATCGGTTAGCTGCTCAGCTAGCTGATGTTTGAAGTTGGTGAGGGAGATAAAAGTCTCCAACTTCAGCGATTTTTGCAATTCGTTCCAGTCACAGGCAGCAGAGTACTGGAACGAAAGGCGGCCGAATGAGGTGTTGGCTTTAGGGATGATCAATGAGTTACACCTGCTGGAGCGCGTGCTATGGATGGGTGTTGCCATCGTGACCAGTGAGCTGAGATAAGGCGGAGCTTTGCCTAGTATGGCCTTATAGATGACCTGAAGGCAGAGGGTCTGGCGACGAATATGTAGCGAGGGCCAGCCGACTAGACCATACAAGTCGCAGTGGTGGGTAGTATAAGGTGCTTTAGTGACAAAACGGATGGCACTGTGATAAACTGCATCCAGTTTGCTGAGTAGAGTGTTGGAAGCAATTTTGTAGATGACGTCGCCGAAGTCGAGGATCGGTAGGATAGTCAGTTTTACTAGGGTAAGCTTGGCAGCGTGAGTGAAGGAGGCTTTGTTGCGGAATAGAAAGCCGATTCTTGATTTGATTTTTGATTGGAGATGTTTGATATGGGTCTGGAAGGAGAGTTTGCAGTCTAGCCAGACACCTAGGTACTTATAGGTGTCCACATATTCAAGGTCGGAACCATCCAGTGTGGTGATGCTAGTCGGGCATGCGGGTGCAGGCAGCGATCGGTTGAAAAGCATGCATTTGGTTTTACTAGCGTTTAAGAGCAGTTGGAGGCCACGGAAGGAGTGTTGTATGGCATTGAAGCTCGATTGGAGGTTAGATAGCACAGTGTCCAATGACGGGCCGAAAGTGTATACAATGGTGTCGTCTGCGTAGAGGTGGATCAGGGAATCGCCCGCAGCAAGAGCAACATCATTGATATATACAGAGAAAAGAGTCGGCCCGAGAATTGAACCCTGTGGCACCCCCATAGAGACTGCCAGAGGACCGGACAACATGCCCTCCGATTTGACACACTGAACTCTGTCTGCAAAGTAATTGGTGAACCAGGCAAGGCAGTCATCCGATAAACCGAGGCTACTGAGTCTGCCGATAAGAATATGGTGATTGACAGAGTCAAGCCTTGGCAAGGTCGATGAAGACGGCTGCACAGTACTGTCTTTTATCGATGGCGGTTATGATGTCGTTTAGTACCTTGAGTGTGGCTGAGGTGCACCCGTGACCGGCTCGGAAACCAGATTGCATAGAGGAGAAGGTACGGTGGGATTCGAGATGGTCAGTGACCTGTTTGTTGACTTGGCTTTCGAAGACCTTAGATAGGCAGGGCAGGATGGATATAGGTCTGTAACAGTTTGGGTCCAGGGTCCAAAATGTGGGGTCCAAAATGTGGTTACTAGGGGGATGATAATTGTCTGTTGATTGAGTATTGATTACAAGGGAGAAGAGACAGAGGAAGTGTTCCGGTTTAGTGATTGGTGCAGATCACTTTCCATAGGGGAGTCAGGGTTAGGGTGAGGGAGGGAGATAGGATGAGAACCCTGGTTAGGGTAATGGTACACATTAGGGTTAGGTGTGGGGTTAATGGGAAGGTTAAGGTTACACTTGGGGTTACGGGAAAGGTTAAGGTTAGGCGTGGGGTTTGGGGAGAGGTTAAGGTTAGGTGTGGGGTTACGGGGAAGATTAAGGTTAGGCGTGGGGTTAAGGGAAAGGTTAGGCATGAGGTTAGGGTTAGGCGTGGGGTTTGGGGAGAGGTTAAGGTTAGGTATGGGGTTAAGGGAAAGGTTAGGGTTAGGGTTAAGGGTTAGGGGGGGGTTAGGGTTGGGGTTAGGGTTAGGGGTTAGGGTTGGGGGGGATAGGGTTAGGGGTTAGGGTTAGAGGGTTAGGGTTAGAGGGTTAGGGGGTTAGGGTTAGGGTTTAGGGGGTTAGGGGGGTTAGGGTTAGGTTTAGGGGTTAGGTTTAGGGGTTAGGGTTAGGGGGTTAGGGTTAGGGGTTAGGGTTAGGTTTCTAGTTTTGAGTCGGTTGATCCACTTCCATCTGACACGTGGAAACCGGAGGGGGGAAGGGAGGGGTTGCACTCCACATCATATACGCGCGGGTTGGAGGGTACGGGCGCGGCCGGCCAAAGTTGTAGGCCCCATGGTCTCCCACTTGTAGATTAACCCGTTGGTTGGGTTAAAGGACTGTCTGTCTGTAGGGTTAAGGTTAGGTATGGTTTAAGAATGGTTAAGGTTAGGGTTTGGGTTAAGATATATATATGGTTTTTAAGAAGGGTTTAAGGTCAGGGTTAGGTTTAGGTATGGGTTTTAGGATGGTTAGGGTTAGGGTTAGGGTTAGGGTAAGGTATAGAAAGGGTTAAGTTTAGGTAGGTCTGTCAACTCAACTTAGGATCAGGCAAAGCCCTTGAGTTGCGTCCCTTATGCAGGTCCGGTCCTCGGTTGGTTGCCATGTGTCCATGTCGAGTGGTATGGTTATGATGTCCAGGTCCGCTGTGTCAACGGAGGTGGAAAGCATAGTACAACCCAGGAGTTTTACTCTCTTACGGATCCTTCTTCTTTAGCTCCATGTTGTCTATGTATCCACTTCAGTGTTCGTCAGTCTTGGGTCCTGGATGTTTTCAATCATGTGTATGATTGGGAGTTATTCCCTTCCAGGATCCTAATTCCAAATCAACCCATGTCTAGTCGAATCCAGCTGGTCTGTATGAGTAGACTCTGCATAGGATCAGGCAAAACCATCGAGTTGCGTACCTTGTGCAGGTCCGGACCTCAGTCGGTTGCCATGTGTCCCTGTCAAGTGGTCCGTCTATAACAGCCAGTGGTTTGAGTAGGGTTAGGGTTAGGGGTTAGGGTTAGGGGTTAGGGGTGGGGTTAGAGGGTTAGGGTTAGGTTTGTCTAGTTTTGAGTCGGTTGATCCACTTCCATCTCTGACACGTGGAAACCGGAGGGGGGAAGGGAGGGGTTGCACTCCACGCATGTGCGCGCGGGCCGGGTGGGTCCGGGCGCGGCCGGCCAAAGTAGTAGGCCCCATGGTTGCCCACTTGTAGATTAACCCGTTTGGATGGGTTAAAAGACTGTCTGTCAGTAGGTTTTAGGGTTAGGTATAGTTTTTAGAGTGGTTAAGGTTAGGTTTAAGGTTAGGGTAAGGAATAGTTTTTTTAGGGAGGTTAAGGTTCGGTTTAGGTAAGTTTTTTTTAGAGTGGTTAGGGTTAGGGTTGAGTGGTTAGGTTAGGGTTAAGGAATAGTTTTTTTAGGAGGTTAGGGTTTAGGGTTAGGGTTAGGGTTAGGGTTGGGGGTTAGGGGTTAGGGTTGGGGTTAGGGGTTGGGGTTAGGGTTAAGGGTTGGGGTTGGGGTTAGGGGTTGGGGTTAGGGTTAGGGGGTTAGGGTTAGGGGTTAGGGTTAGGGTTAGGTTTCTAGTTTTGAGTCGGTTGATGCACTTCCATCTCTGACACGTGGAAACCGGAGGGGGGAAGGGAGGGGTTGCACTCCACATCATATACGCGCGGGTCGGAGGGTACGGGCGCGGCCGGACAAAGTCGTAGGCCCCATGGTAGCCCACTTGTAGATTAACCCGTTGGTTGGGTTAAAGGACTGTCTGTCTGTAGGGTTAAGGTTTGGTAGGGTTTAAGAATGGTTAAGGTTAGGGTTTAGGGTTAGGGTAAGATATGGTTTTTTAAGAAGGGTTAAGGTTCGGGTTAGGGGTTAGGGTTAGGTGCAGCAAACAAAGAGACACGGAGGAAGGCAGGAGAGAGAAGCTATGAGTACCAGACCAAGACGCGACTGTGGACTTTGTTGTAAACAGAATATAGTGCGGCTAGATCGACATTTGAAGTCTGTACATGCACTTAAGTTTGTTACTATGGAATGGACGAATGCTATGCAATTTAGCCGGATTTCTACTGAGAGACAGCAGGCCGAATCAGTGCTTCAACCGCGGCCGGAGGACCCAGTGATTTTGCAGTGTTTGTCCGTGGAGCAGCAGCTGGTGGACGAGTGTGATCAGACGGCAGGTTCTTCGACGGCGGTGCAGCCAACCAGTCAAGTGGATATTGAACTGTGCTCGGAACCGAGGGAGCAAGGCTGCGTCGTGGCGACTTTCACTGATAGCGAGAGTGATGAAGACGGCGGTGTGCCGTCCCGAATTCAGGTTTGGAGTAATGCCATTTTGAACGAGTATGAAAACTATATTGTGGGTGTACAAGCTTCAGTTAAACGAATTGACAATAGTCGCACCTGTATGTCCCGAGTACGGCAATTCCTCCACATTATGTCGGAGGGCAAGTCCGATGAAGGACTGTGTTTTCTGGATAACTACAGACGTGTGTCTGATTGGTATGCTCAATGTGACAGCCGTGGTTTGGCACCATCCACGTTAAAAATGTACCGAGCCGATGTTAGAAGTTTCCTCAATTATCTTATTCAGTTCCGGCCAGATGGTATGCAAGCTAAGGTCGCTGCAATTCGAAAGATGTTACTCTGCTTGGCGAAGATGGACAGGGACTCACGGCAGAGCCAGGCAACGTATAGGTCAAAATTCCGCCAACGCTGCAGGGACGAGGTGCTCAGCGCTGCGGAGTTAAAACGCTTTGTTGAGCTAAGCAATCAAGCCATTCCTTCAGTTCTAAGTAGGCTGGAGGAATGTGCCACATGCTCTGACAGGCGTAGGTTTGCAGCTCTCATGTCCAGCCGGTTGGCAATATTTAATGGCACTCGACGATCCCCAGTCACACTATTTAGTGTGAGTGATTTCAGTGAAGTAACCACGGAAGGTGGGGGTTATCAGATGTGTGTAGCTTCCCACAAAACTAACTATAGCTTCGGGGAGTGCAGAATTGTTCTATGTCAGGAGGAATACACTTGGCTTCAACGATTCCATCAAATCAGACCTCATCTGAGTGGAATGACCTCAGACACAGAACTGTTCTTTTTCACATCCTGTGGTTGACCCTACACTAATCTGTGTGAGTATGTGGGGAAAATCTTTGCAGAGTTTGGCATTGGAAGGAAAGTGACCTTCGGTACAATTCGACGCAGTGTTGCCACGTTGAACTTTAACCAAGGCTCAGTTACAGACCGGGGAACTGTTGCTGACCATATGTGTCACTCTCTGGAAACGCAGTCACGTTACTACCGGTACCATAATTTGCCCCAAAATGCCAGCCGGGCCCGGACACTGATTGAGGGTCAAATAAATCCATGATTAACTGATTAAATAAAGCATATTTGTTTGAAATTCACCCTTGTATTTGTGTCATTATGCATTAAAATGATTAAAAATGTGTTTCATTATGGGTTAGGGTTAGGGGGTTATGGGTTAGGGTTAGGGTTAGGTTTTGAATATAAATGTGTTTCGTTTCAACTAGTTCGTTTTACGGTGCACAGGCCTATCTCCTGTTTATCCCTCCCATGTGTGATAATCTAATATAATAGGTGTAGTACTTAAAAAGGCCCGTAGATGTCCTCCTAAGACCATAAATAAAACTGAGGTAAACTCAAAGTTGCCTCTTTTTCTGGATGGCAGTACAGAAGTCAATGTGGTGAGAGATCCATTCAACCATAGTGTTGTTAAATGTGAACATAAACGCCATATTGTGCATTTAAATGGTTTTATTGTTTTGTTAAAGGACGGAAACCTAAAAGAGGCAGTGCCAAACTAAAACCAAACAAGACATAAATCTATAGAGAATAAAAATAAATTATGAATAAAACCATGTTCTTCTCCATCCATTTTTCTGTCTGTTAAAACCCATTTTCTAAAACCTCTCGTTCAGGCCATTTGGCATTATTGTCTGTAGGTGCTGGATCCACTCCCGTTCTACCCTCTTTCGCTGCCCACAGGTCCAGCCTATATGTGCCTGTAACCCTGATATGGTAAGGTGAGTAATGGGATACTCCTGGAAGTGGGTTATGAGTTCTGTTTGTAGGTGTGCCCTTTTAATGTTATACAGGTGTTGTTTGAGTCTGGTTTCTATGGTGTGTTTGGTTTCTCCAATGTATTGTTTATTGCAAAGTGTACATGTAATGATAAATGGTGTTATGTGTGTTCAATGAATAGGATTCTTGTACTGGTGCTGATGTGTGGCTATGTATATTTGTAATAAACTTTATCTGTCAAATGGACGTTATGAGGTTTGAGGTCTTGTGGTGGCTTGCTACTGAATCTTGCTTTGGTGAGCATGTCCTTTAAGTTTTTGTTCTTTCTAAATGCTGAAATAATTCTGTATGGTTTAAGTGGTATGTAAGTGTGCTGAACTGTAGAGAAGTTGTGTTTGAATGATTGATGTAGGGGTCTAATTCTATGTGAAAATGTGGTTACTAGGGGGATGATAATTGTCTGTTGATTGAGTATTGATGCCAAAGGAGAAGAGACAGAGGAAGTGTTCCGGTTTAGTGATTGGTGCAGATCACTTTCCATAGGGGAGTCAGGGTTAGGGTGAGGGAGGGAGATAGGATGAGAACCCTGGTTAGGGTAATGGTACACATTAGGGTTAGGCGTGGGGTTAAGGGAAAGGTTAAGGTTACCCTTGGGGTTGGGGGAAAGGTTAAGGTTAGGCGTGAGGTTTGGGGAGAGGTTAGGGTTAGTCGTGGGGTTTGGGAGAGGTTAAGGTTAGGAGTGGGGTTACGGGAAGGATTAAGGTTAAGGTTAAGGTTAGGGTTAGGGGGTTAGGCGTGGGGTTTGGGGAGAGGTTAAGGTTAGGTATGGGGTTAAGGTTAGGCGTGAGGTTTGGGAGGAGGTTAAGATTAGGGTTAGGGTTGGGGTTAGGGTTAGGGTTAGAGGGTTAGGGTTGGGGTTAGGGTTAGGGTTAGAGGGTTAGGGTTAGGGTTAGGGTTAGAGGGTTAGGGTTAGGGTTAGGGTTAGGGTTAGGGTTAGGGTTAGGGTTAGGGTTAGGGTTAGGGTTAGGGGTTAGGGTTGGGGTTGGGGTTAGGGGTTAGGGTTAGGGTTAGGTTTAGGAAAAAAAAATTTGCCCTTCAAGAGGGCCATATACACGGGCACCTGTTTTCTAATTCTATTGCTCCTAAGGATACATAATTTGTTATACGGGAACTTGGGTTTGAATTCAAGTCAGAATCCAGGTCCAGGTTCAGGATTAGGGATTAGAGCTTGAAGTGAGGTTAAAAATCAGGATTATGTTCAGGGTCAGGATTGGATCTGAGGTTATTGTCAGGGCTGAGGTTAGATTCAGGATCAGGGTTAAGGTTAGGACTAGGGTGGGGATTGCTGCGGTTAAGGTCAGGGTTAGGGTCAGGGTTCTAGTCAAAATTCGGTTTTAGGATTAGGCTTCTATGATTGGGGTTAAGGTTAGAGCTAGGATGGGGATTGCTACAGTAAGGGTGAGGTTAAGTTCAGGGTTAGGGTTATAGTCAGAATTAAATGAGGTTTTAAGCTTATTAAGATAGACTTAAGGTTGAGATTTGTGGGTTAGGGTTAGGGTTAGGGTTAGGGTTCTAGTCAAAATTCAGTTTTAGGATTAGGCTTATATGATTGGGGTTAAGGTTAGAGCTAGGATGGGGATTGCTACAGTAAGGGTGAGGTTAAGGTCAGGGTTAGGGTTAGGGTTATAGTCAGAATTAAATGAGGTTTTAAGCTTATTAAAATAGACTTAAGGTTGAGATTTGTGGTTAAGATTAGGAATGTGATACTTGGCTAGGGTTAGGAGTGGGTTAGGGTTAGGGTTAAGGTTAGGGGGGTTGGTTGGTTTAGGGTTAGGGTTAGGGGGGGGGGGGGATTTTAGGGTTAGGGTTAGGGTTAGGAAAAAATTGCCCTTCAAGAGGACCATATACACGGGCACCTGTTCTCTAATTCTATTGCTCCTAAGGATACATAATTTGTTATACGGGAACTTGGGTTTGAATTCAAGTCAGAATCTAGGTCCAGGTTCAGGATTAGGGATTAGAGCTTGAAGTGAGGTTAAAAATCAGGATTATGTTCAGGGTCAGGATTGGATCTGAGGTTATTGTCAGGGCTGAGGTTAGATTCAGGATCAGGGTTAAGGTTAGGACTAGGGTGGGGATTGCTGCGGTTAAGGTCAGGGTTAGGGTCAGGGTTCTAGTCAAAATTCGGTTTTAGGATTAGGCTTCTATGATTGGGGTTAAGGTTAGAGCTAGGATGGGGATTGCTACAGTAAGGGTGAGGTTAAGGTCAGGGTTAGGGTTAGGGTTATAGTCAGAATTAAATAAGGTTTTAAGCTTATTAAGATAGACTTAAGGTTGAGATTTGTGGGTTAGGGTTAGGGTTCTAGTCAAAATTCGGTTTTAGGATTAGGCTTATATGATTGGGGTTAAGGTTAGAGCTAGGATGGGGATTGCTACAGTAAGGGTGAGGTTAAGGTCAGGGTTAGGGTTAGGGTTAGGATTATAGTCAGAATTAAATGAGGTTTTAAGCTTATTAAAATAGACTTAAGGTTGAGATTTGTGGTTAAAATTAGGAATGTGATACTTGGCTAGGGTTAGGAGTGAGATTGCTCAGGTTAAGGTGAGGGTAAACTGGGATAGGGATGGTTCAGGTTTAATGTTCAGATCAAGGTTGGGAGAATTAGAGTCTCTAATACTTTTCATTGAGACCTGTGGGATTGCAAGTACCCAATTTTTTGATCCAACTTCGCTCCTTGATCTGTCTCTGTTTTAGCGACCACCCTTGGTTAGATTCCAACCCCGCTATTCTTAACTGGGCTACTGGATGAGATCTAAAGTGGGTGTATAGTGTGGTTTTAACTGACTCTTTACTTATATGATATAGGTGTTGTTTGAGTCTGGCTTCCAGGGAGTTCCTAGTTTCTCCAATATACCATTTCCCACATTTCAGACACTCAATTCCATATACAATGTTAGTAGTCTTCAATTGGAATCCCTCCCACACCGGGACCCCTAGACCCGACCATTTATTCTGAATATATTTAACTTGTCTAAAGTGTGGTCCCCGCCGCACCAGCTTCTCCTTGAATCCAGAGTGTACCAGCACATCTTTCAAATTTTTATTTCGCCGATATGCTGATATTACTCTGAACTGTTGGAGGGTGTCCCCATCCCCCCTTGTCTGCTTAAAATGATCCTTCACTATGGAATTAAACTTCATAGAAGATTGTGAATACGTGGTGACAAATGGGATAATACAGCCATCATTGTTAGTCCTCCCATGTATAGGTTCAGTTGCCACCATAGTGTTCACCTCCGCTCTTATAGTGCGGAGGAAACGTTTTGAGTATCCTCTGGGTCTAAGAGCCTTAAAGAGAATTCCTATAGCCTCATTTACATGTTTTTCCTGTGTACAAATCCTATGAAATCTTATAAGCTGCGACTTTATCAACCCTCTGTAGGTGTGTTTTGGGTGAAAACTGGATTTATGTAAGAGGGAATGAGTGTCCGTGGGTTTAAAATAAACCTTTGTTGCTAATTGCTTCAGGTTATCCCTCCCCTCTACAAAAAATACCTCTGTATCCAAAAATTCTATTCGTTCGGCTGAACGTTGTATTTAATCGTAATCGACGGATGATGTGTATTCAAAATCCTCACAAATTCCATAAAATCTGAGGCAGAATGTGTCCATAACCCAAATATATCATCTAGATACCGCAAATACAAGGATGGAAGCTTTATGCATTTTGGGAGGGCAGATTGTTCCCATTCTGCCATATAAATATTGGCATATGATGGGGCAAACTTCTTCCCCATAGCTGTACCATGAATTTGGAGGAACCAATCCGAGTTGAACTCAAAGTCATTTCTTGTTAAACTAAGTTCCAATAGTTGTAGCAACGCCCCATCTGGTCTATCTGGGTCTGGATATTTATGAAAAATATTTCTGATTGCTCTGAGACCCAAGTTGGTGTCGATATTAGTATACAAGGAGTCAATATCAATTGAAAAAAAACAGTTTCTTTAGGCACACTAATTCCTTTCAATTTTGTCACAAATTCGTATGTATCCTTAATGAAACTTTGATGTTTCCGTGACAGGGGATTTATGAAATAATCCAAATACTCTGCTATTCTATAAGATTCGAACCACAATCCGATACAATCGGCCTACCACATGGAACCTCTGAGGGAATGGTCCACGTCTCAGGAGGTTTGTGGATTTTAGGCAACAAATAAAATTGTCTGGGGCGTGGGGTATCTGGTCCAAATAGATAAAACATTTGTTTGTCTGTAATGTAATTATTCTCATGAAGTTCCCCTATAATCTCCCTCATTTGTCTCTGGGTCTCCTGCTGCAATGAGTGAGTCAGTGGCCTATAATGTTTAGAATTACTCAACTGCCTGTTCGCCTCTATCAGATACTGGGTTTTATCCAAAATGACAATCTTTGATCCCTTATCCGCTGGTTTTATAATTATGTTTGAATTCTTACTTAAGGAATTTAAGGAATTCCGTTCTTGTTTTGTAAGATTATCCTTTCCTGCCATATAGAACCTAAATGTACTAAAGGAAGTAGAGTCCCTTTGAATTAAAGTCTGCATCGTATTAGACACTCCCTGTAGCTTAGGCTCCCAGTGTGATGGACCAATGAATGGTACTCTTTGATTGTCAGTATTATAATTAAAATGGTCAAGTAATTTTAATTTTCTATGATAAGTGTGCAAATCCCTCCTGAGCTCCATACGATCGATCTTAGCGGGTGTCGGAATAAACATAAGGCCCTTCTCCAGAAGTTGCTGTTCTGCCGCTGTAAGTCTAAAAGTAATCAATAGATTCAGTACATTAGAGTGTTGGGGAGTAATATCAATACACTCTTCCCCTCTTAATAGTTTAACTGGTCTAGCCAGTAATTTAAAATGTTTACAGCTGTATCTGGTCTCCAATGTATTGGATCATCCTGCATTGTGTGAAATCTAAGTTTATTCAGGTCCAGTAGTTCCCTACAATTTTTCTGAATATACTGATTCAATTGATTCAGAACATTCTGCTTTTCCCATGAAAGCTCATCCGAAAAGTGTATGATGGGAACATAAACCTGTGCATGAGGAAAAACTTCAGTTGTTTTATTCAGTAGCTGTTGCAACTGCTTGACTGCAGTTGAGTACTGCTGGTTCAAGCCATTGACAAGACCCACTGATAGAACCACCTTCTGTGTGTTTTCCTGTTTCCCCAACTTGCCTATCACTCCTGCAATATGTCTAAAGGTTGCTCCCGGAAAGCTGTCTATCTGTGTGTTAGTGTCCGTAAAGCTAGGAATGCGCGCAAGGTTGGAATCCCCAATAAAAACCACGGGTTTTGTAATCTCAATACTCCAATCATTTATTTTCCTTTCAGTTCTAGAATGACATGTGGGATAAAAAAGTGTATCCCTTTTTACAGGTTCCAGTATTAGTTCTGTCCCAGGTTCCGTTTCTTTTCCGTTTTCCATTGCTACCGTACCCTGCTGGTTATCTTGTTGTGAACCTGTAGTAGAATTGGATAAAACCATGTCATCCATCAGAACAGCCACATTATTCAATGGTAGTATTAGGCTATCCCTGTTATTCCCCGTCATCTCCAATCCCCCCGATGTTAGAAGTACATTTGAGTGCTCTCTACCTGGGATTATCAAGGCTGGGACTTTAGGTGGGGCCAGATTCTCTCTTGGTCGTTGAGTTTGGGGATTAAATATCTCCTTACTCTTCTTGATTGTTGGGGTAAGTCTGAAGCTAGCCCCTCCACTCTTTGCAGGTCCTACTTTCCGAGGGGTGAGACAGGTTTCCCGTAAGAGGGGAGATAGTTGGTTAGTAGGTGAGCTCATAGGGGGAACCACTCTATGGGGAGAAGTAAGCCCCACATGAACCTCCACCTGTACCTCCCTTCCCTGTATGCCCCCAACAAACCCTGTGGTATTGCTGTTGGTAGTCAGGTTATGGTTAATCGGTCTGTCTACCGGAATACTGGAAGACTGTTCCTCAACCCTATTACCCCTTACCGAGTTGTCACTCGATCCCCCTGGAGTATTCCTGCATATTCCAGAGTCCCTATGGGCCTTGGCTCCCATTAAGGCCCTGCCAGTCGGTGACTTGCTAGTCACTGCAGCCGCATAACTGGATTTAGCCTGCTGAGAGGTTATCAGTTTAGTAGAGGCAAGTGGGTCAATGGGTTTTTGCAGCATGTCTTTTAAGGTAGTTACTGAAGAAGATGTAAATTTATGTTTGTATCTGGCCTTTGCCCACATCACCGCCTTCTCTAAAGCTTCCTGGTTATAGGTTGAGGTATTCTGGATGCATAAGGCAATTACCCCGTCATAATGCTCCCTCAGAATATGCATATTATTCTCCATCCACCTGCTGGTGTTAAGTTTTACCTTTGCCAGAGTCTGTTGGTTGGGCGAGGAGGGTTTAATAAAGGCCGCCAATTTATTCACCTGTCTTACCATACCTGCTGGAAAAGAATGATTAACCGCAGAGTAATCTAAGATTTCTGAGTGATGAATTGCTTGTAAAGCCTTAAAATATCCCTTTGTGAGGGTTATATCATGCAGAGGAGGAATACTCCCAGTTTCTCCAGTAGACTCACCCTGATCATGTAGGTTAACTAGAGCCTGGAAACGATTGTGTACTGGCACTGCCATGGTAAAGAACCAATAGCCGGAACCCTTGCTGGGAAACCCAACTAAAAGAAGGGATCATATAAACGTTAAAATCCCCCCCACAATATATAATTAGACCCAGTCAACCAAAGAAATATATATACACACACAGAGGACAAAAAACATTTAAGAAAATGATATTATAAACCAAAAACACAAAACAAATATTGGCCCGATTTTAGAAAAGAAACTCCAATGAAACAAAACCCAATATAACAGGTGATGATGGAGGTCAACTCACAACTCCTTTTCTCCTACAATAAGTCCTTGTCTGTTGCCATCTGGTGGTTGCTCCAGAAATGGCAGTTAAGCCTCATACAGGCCTCAACCCCTCAAAAAAAATGTTTGAGGAGAGGGAGTAAGGGGAATGTATACCAGAGAGCAGTCCGTACGAATTCTCCACTATAGGTTCGGTTGTTACTCCATAAAAACAATCTCTCTAGGGTTAGAGGGTTAGGGTTAGGGTTAGGGGTTAGGGTTTAGGGTTAGGGGTTAGGGTTAGGGGTTAGGGTTTAGGGTTAGGGTTAGGGTTTAGGGTTAGGGTTAGGGTTTAGGGTTAGGGTTAGGGTTAGGGTTTAGGGTTAGGGTTAGGGTTTAGGGTTAGGGTTAGGGTTAGGGTTAGGTTTCTAGTTTTGAGTCGGTTGATCCACTTCCATCTCTGACACGTGGAAACCGGAGGGGGGAAGGGAGGGGTTGCACTCCACATCATATACGCGCGGGTCGGAGGGTATGGGCGCGGCCGGCCAAAGTCGTAGGCCCCATGGTAGCCCACTTGTAGATTAACCCGTTGGTTGGGTTAAAGGACTGTCTGTCTGTAGGGTTAAGGTCAGGTAGGGTTTAAGAATGGTTAAGGTTAGGGTTAGGGTTAGGGTGTTAGGGTTAGGGTAGGGTTAGGGTTAGGGTAGGGTTAGGGTAGGGTTAGGGGTTAGGGTTAGGGTTAGGGTTAGGTTTCTAGTTTTGAGTCGGTTGATCCACTTCCATCTCTGACACGTGGAAACCGGAGGGGGGAAGGGAGGGGTTGCACTCCACATCATATACGCGCGGGTCGGAGGGTATGGGCGCGGCCGGCCAAAGTCGTAGGCCCCATGGTAGCCCACTTGTAGATTAACCCGTTGGTTGGGTTAAAGGACTGTCTGTCTGTAGGGTTAAGGTTAGGTAGGGTTTAAGAATGGTTAAGGTTAGGGTTACGGTTAGGGTTAGGGTTAGAGGGTTAGGGTTAGAGGGTTAGGGTTAGGGTTAGGGTGTTAGGGTTAGGGGGTTAGGGTTAGGGTTAGGGTTAGGTTTTGAATATAAATGTGTTTCGTTTCAACTAGTTCGTTTTACGGTGCACAGGCCTATCTCCTGTTTATCCCTCCCATGTGTGATAATCTAATATAATAGGTGTAGTACTTAAAAAGGCCCGTAGATGTCCTCCTAAGACCATAAATAAAACTGAGGTAAACTCAAAGTTGCCTCTTTTCTGGATGGCAGTACAGAAGTCAATGTGGTGAGAGATCCATTCAACCATAGTGTTGTTAAATGTGAACATAAACGCCATATTGTGCATTTAAATGGTTTTATTGTTTTGTTAAAGGACAGAAAAACCTAAAAGAGGCAGTGCCAAACTAAAACCAAACAAACCATAAATCTATAGAGAATAAAAATAAATTATGAATAAAACCATGTTCTTCTCCATCCATTTTTCTGTCTGTTAAAACCCCTTTTCTAAAACCTCTCGTTCAGGCCATTTGGCGTTATTGTCTGTAGGTGCTGGATCCACTCCCGTTCTACCCTCTTTCGCTGCCCACAGGTCCAGCCTATATGTGCCTGTAACCCTGATATGGTAAGGTGAGTAATGGGATGCTCCTGGAAGTGGGTTATGAGTTCTGTTTGTAGGTGTGCCCTTTTAATGTTATACAGGTGTTGTTTGAGTCTGGTTTCTATGGTGTGTTTGGTTTCTCCAATGTATTGTTTATTGCAAAGTGTACATGTAATGATATAAATGGTGTTATGTGTGTTCAATGAATAAGATTCTTGTACTGGTGCTGATGTGTGGCTATGTATATTTGTAATAAACTTTATCTGTCGAAAATGGACGTTATGAGGTTTGAGGTCTTGTGGTGGCTTGCTACTGAATCTTGCTTTGGTGAGCATGTCCTTTAAGTTTTTGTTCTTTCTAAATGCTGAAATAATTCTGTATGGTTTAAGTGGTATGTAAGTGTGCTGAACTGTAGAGAAGTTGTGTTTGAATGATTGATGTAGGGGTGTAATTCTATGTGAAAATGTGGTTACTAGGGGGATGATAATTGTCTGTTGATTGAGTATTGATGCCAAAGGAGAAGAGACAGAGGAAGTGTTCCGGTTTAGTGATTGGTGCAGATCACTTTCCATAGGGGAGTCAGGGTTAGGGTGAGGGAGGAGATAGGATGAGAACCCTGGTTAGGGTAATGGTACACATTAGGGTTAGGCGTGGGGTTAAGGGAAAGGTTAAGGTTACCCTTGGGGTTGGGGGAAAGGTTAAGGTTAGGCGTGAGGTTTGGGGAGAGGTTAGGGTTAGTCGTGGGGTTTGGGGAGAGGTTAAGGTTAGGAGTGGGGTTACGGGAAGGATTAAGGTTAGGCGTGGGGTTAAGGGGAAGGTTAAGGTTAAGGTTAAGGTTAGGGTTAAGGTTAGGGTTAGGGTTAGGCGTGGGGTTTGGGGAGAGGTTAGGGTTAGGCGTGGGGTTGGGGGAAAGGTTAAGGTTAGGCGTGCAGTTTGAGAAGAGGTTAAGGTTAGGCGTGGGGTTAGGGGAGGGTTAAGGTTAGGCGTGAGGTTTGGGAAGGGGTTAAGGTTAGGAATAAGATTGAGGTTAGGGTTAAGAGAGGTGGATGATTTGCTGTGGTCTGTGAGTGTTGGATGAATGGGAGGGAGGGCGGCCAATGTGTTATTTTTAATGGTTCTTAAGAATCGTTTTGAATATCCTCTTCTTCTAAGTGCCTTGAATAGTATATTTATTGCATAGTCCAGGTCTTGCTTGCAAGATGATATCCTGTAGAACCGTATAATTTGTGATTTTATTATTCCCTTAAATGTATGTTTAGGATGGTAACTGTGTTTATGAAGTAAAGCATGTGTGTCTGTTGGTTTGAAGTAAACTCTAGTGTGTAGTGTTTTCTGTGATTGATTGTTGTTACTGAAAAAACTGTTGTGTCTAAGAAGTTGACTTCCTGCGGATGAATTGTGTATTTAACCTTGATGGATGGATGATGACCGTTGAGAATGTTTATAAAATTTGTGAATAACTGGATGTCGTGGGGCCAGGCTCCTATTATGTCATCTAAAAAGCGGTAATAGAAAGTGGGTTGATATGGACACTTGGCCAGTGCCCTCTCTCCCATTCAGCCATGTTTATGTTGGCGTAAGCAGGTGCAAATTTCTTGCCCATAGCTGTTCCCTCCACCTGCAGGTAATATTGGTCATTAAACAAGAAGTCATTACTAGTCAGGCTGATTTCTAATAGTTGTAATATTTCTTTATCTGGTCTAGTGTTGTCTGGGTATCTCTTAAATATGTTTCTAATTGCTTGTATTCCTGTTGCTGTATTTATGTTGGTATATAGGCTATCAATATCTATCGTGAATATGTGTGTATGGGAGGGAACAACTATGGGTCCAATCCTCTCCATGAAGTGGTAGGTGTCCCTGAGGAAGCTGGGGTGCCTAGTGGAGAGAGGGTTGATGTGATGATCTATATATTGTGAAATGTTGTAAGATTCACTATTGCAGTCTGAGACAATCGGTCTGCCGGGAGGAACTTCAAAGGGAATTGTCCATGTCTCCGGTTCCTTGTGTACTTTTAACAGTAAATAGAATAGTCTAGGTCGTGGGGTGTCTGTACCGTAGAGAAAGTCCCGTTGTTTTGCTGTGATGTAGTGTTGGTCGTAGAGTCTTTTTATTATTGTCCTTAGCTGTGTCTGTGTCTGTGGTTGTATACTGTTTTCTATTTGTTTATAATGTTTGGTGTTTGATAACTGTCTGTTGGCTTCATACATGTATTGATGTTTATCCAGTATTACTATTTTTGAACCTTTGTCTGCTGGTTTAATGATGATGTGTGGGTTATTTTTAAGTTGTTGTATTGCCTGTCTTTCTACGTGTGTGAGGTTATCCTCCCTATCTGTGTGAGTCTGATGATTGTGAAGTGTGTTTTTGTCCATTCTAATTAGTCTCCTGATTCTGCCATCTATCTGGGAGGTTTTAGGTTCCCAGGTAGATGGTAAAGTAAATGGTAGGTGATTGTCCTCTGTGTTGTAGTCAAAATAGTCCAACAGTTTAAGTCTTCTATGGTATTTGTGGGTGTCCCTTTGAAGTTCCTCCCAATCAAATTTGTTTGGGCGAGGGATGAATGTCAACCCTCTCTCCAGGAGCTTTACCTGTGCTGCTGTGGGTATGAAAGATTTGGAAAGATTCATGATATTAGTTGTTGACCGGTCCGCTGCTCCCCTTGGTGGGGGATCTGCACTGGTTATTGGGGAAGGAGAGAGATTGCAAGAAAAGTTATTTCTATCCAGACTGTGGCTTGTGGTTAATGTAAATTTAACTGTCTACACCAGTGTTGAAAGATGAGGTCTGCTGTGGTGGATGTCCAGTGTATGAGATCTGTTGTTGTGTGAAATGTGTCTTGTGGGATCTCTAATAGGGTTGGGAAGTTAGTGGTGATGTAAGCGTTAATGAGCTTAAGGTTTCTCTTCTGCTGTGGAGTAAGAAGAGGTGAATGGCTGATGACAGGAATGTATATTGTTGCGTTTGGAAATGTTTTCTTTGCCTCCTTGTGCATACCTGACAACTGTTTTAGTGATGTTTGGAATGGGTCATGGTCTTTATTGTTCAGGCCCACCGAGATAACAACCGTCGCCGTGTCTGTGTGTATGGGGGTTTTCTCCAGTACTTTTATGAAGTGGTAGAATGTTGCCCCTGGGTAACTGTCTACCTGGATGTTGGGGTTATTGAATGGTGGGATCCGGTTGAGATTTGAGTCTCCTATGATGAGTGTTGGTGTATGTCCCTCAATGTTCCAATCTGCTACCTTGTAGTTCGGCCTAGCCTTGTGATAGAAGGGTTTTTGGGAAGGTGTGTGGGTATAGGCTGTGGTTGGGGTTGGGGTTGAAGATGGGGCTGTGGTGGGTGTGATGGTGGGTATTTTGAGGCGCCAGTTGTACAGGGACCCTGGACCGGCAGAGGCACAGCTATATTTGTTTTTTGTGGGGGTTCGGATTTGGGAGCTTTGGGGTGTTGCCCATTGTCTTGCCCTTTAGTCATCGTCATGTGCCCCTTGAATTGCCCTGTCCTTGTCTGTACCCCTTGCCTGGCGCCTCCTGTGGGTGAAAGAGGAGCAGATGTAATTATGTCCCTGAGTAATATTGATACATTACTCTGTGCTCCTTTGCAGTTAGTGTTTTGTTTAATAGGTGTAGCTGTAAGTGTACAAGTTTCTGTTTGACTGTTTGTTGGCTGTGTGGTGAACCTGGACTATGATAGGGGTGACTGCTTTAAGAGTAGGGGTGACTGCTTTAGGAGTAGGGGTGACTGCTTTAGGAGTAGGGGTGACTGCTTTAGGAGTAGGGGTGACTGCTTTAGGAGTAGGGGTGACTGCTTTAGGAGTAGGGGTGACTGCAAGTGTACAAGTTTCTGTTTGACTGTTGGCTGTGTGGTGAACCTGGGCTATGATAGGGGTGACTGCTTTAAGAGTAGGGGTGACTGCTTTAGGAGTAGGGGTGACTGCTTTAGGAGTAGGGGTGACTGCTTTAGGAGTAGGGGTGACTGCTTTAGGAGTAGGGGTGACTGCTTTAGGAGTAGGGGTGACTGCTTTAGGAGTAGGGGTGACTGCTTTAGGAGTAGGGGTGACTGCTTTAGGAGTAGGGGGGCCCACTGGACTTTTCCATTTCTCCTCTCCAGTTGTGGGGGTTGTAGGGGTTGCTATGTTTCCCTCTCCTTTTTGCTTGGAAAGGGAGGCATCAGCCAGAGTGGGTGTTGGGGGTGGGGAGTGAAGATGTGTTTTGGAAAGAGTCTGTATGTGGAGGTTATAGGTTTCAATCAGGGTTGGTTGTTTTCCCAGTGATAGTGTCCGTAGGTATGATGGTTGTTTTTTTGGCAGGGGCGAGGTTTTGATAGAGGTGGAAACTCCTCTGCTGAGGAGAGAAGGGGCACTGGGTTGAGGAATTGGAGTTAGTATCGTTGGTCGGGAAATTTGTAGTGGGGTGTGTTCTATTATTGGAGTATGTGGTTGGTCTCCTATTGTGTTGGTCTGTATAGTTATTTGTTGGGGAGAGGAAGTGGCCTGAGGGGGTTTCAGGGTGGTTTCGACTCTAATGATGGTGGTGGGTGTCAATTTATGTTTGTAGGGTTAGGGTTAGGGTTAGGAAAAAATTGCCCTTCAAGAGGACCATATACACGGGCACCTGTTCTCTAATTCTATTGCTCCTAAGGATACATAATTTGTTATACGGGAATTTGGGTTTGAATTCAAGTCAGAATCTAGGTCCAGGTTCAGGATTAGGGATTAGAGCTTGAAGTGAGGTTAAAAATCAGGATTATGTTCAGGGTCAGGATTGGATCTGAGGTTATTGTCAGGGCTGAGGTTAGATTCAGGATCAGGGTTAAGGTTAGGACTAGGGTGGGGATTGCTGCGGTTTAAGGTTGAGGTTAAGGTCAGGGTTAGGGTCAGGGTTCTAGTCAAAATTCGGTTTTAGGATTAGGCTTCTATGATTGGGGTTAAGGTTAGAGCTAGGATGGGGATTGCTACAGTAAGGGTGAGGTTAAGGTCAGGGTTAGGGTTAGGGTTATAGTCAGAATTAAATAAGGTTTTAAGCTTATTAAGATAGACTTAAGGTTGAGATTTGTGGGTTAGGGTTAGGGTTAGGGTTCTAGTCAAAATTCGGTTTTAGGATTAGGCTTATATGATTGGGGTTAAGGTTAGAGCTAGGATGGGGATTGCTACAGTAAGGGTGAGGTTAAGGTCAGGGTTAGGGTTAGGGTTAGGATTATAGTCAGAATTAAATGAGGTTTTAAGCTTATTAAAATAGACTTAAGGTTGAGATTTGTGGTTAAAATTAGGAATGTGATACTTGGCTAGGGTTAGGAGTGAGATTGCTCAGGTTAAGGTGAGGGTAAACTGGGATAGGGATGGTTCAGGTTTAATGTTCAGATCAAGGGTTGGGAGAATTAGAGTCTCTAATACTTTTCATTGAGACCTGTGGGATTGCAAGTACCCAATTTTGATCCAAGCTCCTTGATCTGTCTCTGTTAAGGGTGGGGACCACCCTTGGTTAGATTCCAGGCTATTCTTAACTGGGCTACTGGATGAGATCTAAAGTGGGTGTATAGGGTTAGGGTTAGGGTTAGGGTTAGGTTTAGGTTTAGGTTTAGGTTAGGTTTAGGTTAGGTTTAGGTTAGGGTTAGGTTAGGGTTAGGGTTAGGGTTAGGGTTAGGGTTAGGGTTAGGTTAGGGTTAGGTTAGGTTAGGTTAGGGTTAGGTTAGGCCAGGTTAGGGTTAGGGTTTTATTTAGGGTTAGGTTAGGGTTACCAGGGTTAGGGTTAGGGTTAGGGTTAGGGTTAGGGCCAGGTTATAGGGTTAGGTTAGGGTTAGGGTTCAGGGTTAGGGTTAGGGTATAGGTTATAGGGGCCAGGGTTAGTTAGGGTTAGGGTTAGGGTTAGGGTTAGAGGGTTAGGTTAGGGTTAGAGGGTTAGGGGTTTAGGGTTAGGTAGAGGGTTAGGGTTAGGGTTAGGGTTAGGGTTAGAGGGTTATCCCTTGAGGGCCAAAGGGTGAGGGTTAGGGGTTAGGGTAGGTTAGGGTTAGGGTTGATGGTTAGGGTTAGGTTAGCATGGGTCTAGGGTTAGGGTTAGGGTTAGGGTTAGAGGGTTAGGGTTAGGGTTAGGGTTAGGGTTAGGAAAAAATTGCCCTTCAAGAGGACCATATACACGGGCACCTGTTCTCTAATTCTATTGCTCCTAAGGATACATAATTTGTTATACGGGAATTTGGGTTTGAATTCAAGTCAGAATCTAGGTCCAGGTTCAGGATTAGGGATTAGAGCTTGAAGTGAGGTTAAAAATCAGGATTATGTTCAGGGTCAGGATTGGATCTGAGGTTATTGTCAGGGCTGAGGTTAGATTCAGGATCAGGGTTAAGGTTAGGACAAGGGTGGGGATTGCTGCGGTTTAAGGTTGAGGTTAAGGTCAGGGTTAGGGTCAGGGTTCTAGTCAAAATTCGGTTTTAGGATTAGGCTTCTATGATTGGGGTTAAGGTTAGAGCTAGGATGGGGATTGCTACAGTAAGGGTGAGGTTAAGGTCAGGGTTAGGGTTAGGGTTAGGGTTCTAGTCAGAATTAAATAAGGTTTTAAGCTTATTAAGATAGACTTAAGGTTGAGATTTGTAGGGGGTTAGGGTTCTAGTCAAAATTCGGTTTTAGGATTAGGCTTATATGATTGGGGTTAAGGTTAGAGCTAGGATGGGTTAGGGTTAGGGTTAGGGTTAGGGTTAGAGGGTTAGGGTTAGAGGGTTAGGGTTAGAGGGTTAGAGGGTTGGAGGGTTAGGGTTAGGGTTAGGGTTAGGGTTAGGAAAAAATTGCCCTTCAAGAGGACCATATACACGGGCACCTGTTCTCTAATTCTATTGCTCCTAAGGATACATAATTTGTTATACGGGAATTTGGGTTTGAATTCAAGTCAGAATCTAGGTCCAGGTTCAGGATTAGGGATTAGAGCTTGAAGTGAGGTTAAAAATCAGGATTATGTTCAGGGTCAGGATTGGATCTGAGGTTATTGTCAGGGCTGAGGTTAGATTCAGGATCAGGGTTAAGGTTAGGACAAGGGTGGGGATTGCTGCGGTTTAAGGTTGAGGTTAAGGTCAGGGTTAGGGTCAGGGTTCTAGTCAAAATTCGGTTTTAGGATTAGGCTTCTATGATTGGGGTTAAGGTTAGAGCTAGGATGGGGATTGCTACAGTAAGGGTGAGGTTAAGGGTTAGGGTTAGGGTTAGGATTATAGTCAGAATTAAATGAGGTTTTAAACTTATTAAAATAGACTTAAGGTTGAGATTTGTGGTTAAAATTAGGAATGTGATACTTGGCTAGGGTTAGGAGTGAGATTGCTCAGGTTAAGGTGAGGGTAAACTGGGATAGGGATGGTTCAGGTTTAATGTTCAGATCAAGGTTGGGAGAATTAGAGTCTCTAATACTTTTCATTGAGACCTGTGGGATTGCAAGTACCCAATTTTTTGATCCAACTTCGCTCCTTGATCTGTCTCTGTTTTAGCGACCACCCTTGGTTAGATTCCAACCCCGCTATTCTTAACTGGGCTACTGGATGAGATCTAAAGTGGGTGTATAGTGTGGTTTTAACTGACTCTTTACTTATATGATATAGGTGTTGTTTGAGTCTGGCTTCCAGGGAGTTCCTAGTTTCTCCAATATACCATTTCCCACATTTCAGACACTCAATTCCATATACAATGTTAGTAGTCTTCAATTGGAATCCCTCCCACACCGGGACCCCTAGACCCGACCATTTATTCTGAATATATTTAACTTGTCTAAAGTGTGGTCCCCGCCGCACCAGCTTCTCCTTGAATCCAGAGTGTACCAGCACATCTTTCAAATTTTTATTTCGCCGATATGCTGATATTACTCTGAACTGTTGGAGGGTGTCCCCATCCCCCTTGTCTGCTTAAAATGATCCTTCACTATGGAATTAAACTTCATAGAAGATTGTGAATACGTGGTGACAAATGGGATAATACAGCCATCATTGTTAGTCCTCCCATGTATAGGTCCAGTTGCCACCATAGTGTTCACCTCCGCTCTTATAGTGCGGAGGAAACGTTTTGAGTATCCTCTGGGTCTAAGAGCCTTAAAGAGAATTCCTATAGCCTCATTTACATGTTTTTCCTGTGTACAAATCCTATGAAATCTTATAAGCTGCGACTTTATCAACCCTCTGTAGGTGTGTTTTGGGTGAAAACTGGATTTATGTAAGAGGGAATGAGTGTCCGTGGGTTTAAAATAAACCTTTGTTGCTAATTGCTTCAGGTTATCCCTCCCCTCTACAAAAAATACCTCTGTATCCAAAAATTCTATTCGTTCCGGCTGAACGTTGTATTTAATCGTAATCGACGGATGATGTGTATTCAAAATCCTCACAAATTCCATAAAATCTGAGGCAGAATGTGTCCATAACCCAAATATATCATCTAGATACCGCAAATACAAGGATGGAAGCTTTATGCATTTTGGGAGGGCAGATTGTTCCCATTCTGCCATATAAATATTGGCATATGATGGGGCAAACTTCTTCCCCATAGCTGTACCATGAATTTGGAGGAACCAATCCGAGTTGAACTCAAAGTCATTTCTTGTTAAACTAAGTTCCAATAGTTGTAGCAACGCCCCATCTGGTCTATCTGGGTCTGGATATTTATGGAAAATATTTCTGATTGCTCTGAGACCCAAGTTGGTGTCGATATTAGTATACAAGGAGTCAATATCAATTGAAAAAACACAGTTTCTTTAGGCACACTAATTCCTTTCAATTTTGTCACAAATTCGTATGTATCCTTAATGAAACTTTGATGTTTCCGTGACAGGGGATTTATGAAATAATCCAAATACTCTGCTATTCTATAAGATTCGAACCACAATCCGATACAATCGGCCTACCACATGGAACCTCTGAGGGAATGGTCCACGTCTCAGGAGGTTTGTGGATTTTAGGCAACAAATAAAATTGTCTGGGGCGTGGGATATCTGGTCCAAATAGATAAAACATTTGTTTGTCTGTAATGTAATTACTCTCATGAAGTTGCCCTATAATCGCCCTCATTTGTCTCTGGGTCTCCTGCTGCAATGAGTGAGTCAGTGGCCTATAATGTTTAGAATTACTCAACTGCCTGTTCGCCTCTATCAGATACTGGGTTTTATCCAAAATGACAATCTTTGATCCCTTATCCGCTGGTTTTATAATTATGTTTGAATTCTTACTTAAGGAATTTAAGGAATTCCGTTCTTGTTTTGTAAGATTATCCTTTCCTGCCATATAGAACCTAAATGTACTAAAGGAAGTAGAGTCCCTTTGAATTAAAGTCTGCATCGTATTAGACACTCCCTGTAGCTTAGGCTCCCAGTGTGATGGACCAATGAATGGTACTCTTTGATTGTCAGTATTATAATTAAAATGGTCAAGTAATTTTAATTTTCTATGATAAGTGTGCAAATCCCTCCTGAGCTCCATACGATCGATCTTAGCGGGTGTCGGAATAAACATAAGGCCCTTCTCCAGAAGTTGCTGTTCTGCCGCTGTAAGTCTAAAAGTAATCGATAGATTCAGTACATTAGAGTGTTGGGGAGTAATATCAATACACTCTTCCCCTCTTAATAGTTTAACTGGTCTAGCCAGTAATTTAAAATGTTTACAGCTGTATCTGGTCTCCAATGTATTGGATCATCCTGCATTGTGTGAAATCTAAGTTTATTCAGGTCTAGTAGTTCCCTACAATTTTTCTGAATATACTGATTCAATTGATTCAGAACATTCTGCTTTTCCCATGAAAGCTCATCCGAAAAGTGTATGATGGGAACATAAACCTGTGCATGAGGAAAACTTCAGTTGTTTTATTCAGTAGCTGTTGCAACTGCTTGACTGCAGTTGAGTACTGCTGGTTCAAGCCATTGACAAGACCCACTGATAGAACCACCTTCTGTGTGTTTTCCTGTTTCCCCAACTTGCCTATCACTCCTGCAATATGTCTAAAGGTTGCTCCCGGAAAGCTGTCTATCTGTGTGTTAGTGTCCGTAAAGCTAGGAATGCGCGCAAGGTTGGAATCCCCAATAAAAACCACGGGTTTTGTAATCTCAATACTCCAATCATTTATTTTCCTTTCAGTTCTAGAATGACATGTGGGATAAAAAAGTGTATCCCTTTTTACAGGTTCCAGTATTAGTTCTGTCCCAGGTTCCGTTTCTTTTCCGTTTTCCATTGCTACCGTACCCTGCTGGTTATCTTGTTGTGAACCTGTAGTAGAATTGGATAAAACCATGTCATCCATCAGAACAGCCACATTATTCAATGGTAGTATTAGGCTATCCCTGTTATTCCCCGTCATCTCCAATCCCCCCGATGTTAGAAGTACATTTGAGTGCTCTCTACCTGGGATTATCAAGGCTGGGACTTTAGGTGGGGCCAGATTCTCTCTTGGTCGTTGAGTTTGGGGATTAAATATCTCCTTACTCTTCTTGATTGTTGGGGTAAGTCTGAAGCTAGCCCCTCCACTCTTTGCAGGTCCTACTTTCCGAGGGGTGAGACAGGTTTCCCGTAAGAGAGGGGAGATAGTTGGTTAGTAGGTGAGCTCATAGGGGGAACCACTCTATGGGGAGAAGTAAGCCCCACATGAACCTCCACCTGTACCTCCCTTCCCTGTATGCCCCCAACAAACCCTGTGGTATTGCTGTTGGTAGTCAGGTTATGGTTAATCGGTCTGTCCACCGGAATACTGGAAGACTGTTCCTCAACCCTATTACCCCTTACCGAGTTGTCACTCAGGATCCCCCTGGAGTATTCCTGCATATTCCAGAGTCCCTATGGGCCTTGGCTCCCATTAAGGCCCTGCCAGTCGGTGACTTGCTAGTCACTGCAGCCGCATAACTGGATTTAGCCTGCTGAGAGGTTATCAGTTTAGTAGAGGCAAGTGGGTCAATGGGTTTTTGCAGCATGTCTTTTAAGGTAGTTACTGAAGAAGATGTAAATTTATGTTTGTATCTGGCCTTTGCCCACATCACCGCCAGGCCTAAAGCTTCCAGGTTATAGGTTGAGGTATTCTGGATGCCAGGCCAGGCCCCAGTCATAATGCTCCCTCAGAATAGGCATATTATTCTCCATCCACCTGCTGGTGTTAAGTTTTACCTTTGCCAGAGTCTGTTGGTTGGGCGAGGAGGGTTTAATAAAGGCCAGGCCAATTTATTCACCTGTCTTACCAGGCCTGCTGGAAAAGGCCAGGCCAGGCCAGGTAATCTAAGATTTCCAGTGATGAATTGCTTGTAAAGCCAAAATATCCCTTTGTGAGGGTTATATCATGCAGAGGAGGAATACTCCCAGTTTCTCCAGGACCACCCTGATCATGCCAGGTTAACTAGAGCCTGGAAACGATTGGTACTGGCAGGCCAGGTAAAGAACCAGGCCGGAACCCTTGCTGGGAAACCCAACTAAGGAAGGGATCATATAAAGGTTAAAATCCCCCAGGCCAATATATAATTAGACCCAGTCAACCAAAGAAATATATAGGCCACACAGAGGACAAAAAACATTTAAGAAAATGATATTATAAACCAAAACACAAAACAAATATTGGCCGATTTTAGAAAAGGCCAATGAAACCAAACCCAATATAACAGGTGATGATGGAGGTCAACTCACAGGCCTTTTCTCCTACAATAAGTCCAGGTCTGTTGCCATCTGGTGGTTGCTCCAGAAATGGCAGTTAAGCCTCAGGCCAGGCCTCAACCCCTCAAAAAAAATGTTTGAGGAGAGGGGCCAGGGAATGTATACCAGAGGCAGTCCAGGAATTCTCCACTATAGGCCAGGTTGTTACTCCATAAAAACAAGGCCTAGGAAGGCCAGGCCACACTAAGGTGAGAGGCCAGGCCCCTCTCAAGGGGAAAAAACACTTCATTCACAAGTGATCAGGCCATGGTTCAATTCAGGATAGTGGTTCAGCTTCAATCCAGGCCAAACTTTAAAATCTTCAGGCCACACAGGCCAGGCCAGGCCAGGCCAGGCCAGGCCAGAAAAATGGGCCAGGCCAGGAAAGGAGGCTCAGGCCAGGCCAGGCCAACCAGGCCAAAGGCCAGGCTTATCAGGCCAGGAAAAAGGCCAGGCCAGGCCATGGGCCAGGCCAGGCCAGGCCCAGGCCATTTCACATCATCCAGGCCAGGCCAGGTTTCAGGATAGGAAGGATAAAAGGAGGCCAGGTTTAAAATTTTAAAAGGCCAGGCCAGGCCAGGCCAGGCCAGGCCAGGCCAGGCCAGGCCTTCAGGCCAGGCCAGGCCAGGCCAGGCCAGGCCAGGCCAGGCCAGGCCAGGCATGAGGCCAGGCCAGGGGCCAGGCCAGGCTGATTCAGGCCAGGCCAGGCCAGGCCAGGCCAGGCCAGGCCAGCCAGGCCAGGCCAGGCCAAAGGCCAGGCCAGGCCAGGCCAGGCCAGGCCAGGCCAGGCCAGGCCAGGCCAGGCCAGGCCAGGCCAGGCCAGGCCAGGCCAGGCCAGGCCAGCCAGGCCAAAGGCCAAGGCCAGGCCAGGCCAGGGCCAGGCCAGGCCAGGCCAGGCCAGGCCAGGCCAGGCCAGGCCAGGCCAGGAGCCAGGCCACTTTAATCAGGCCAGGACCAGGCCAGGGCCAAGGCCAGGCCAGGCCAGGCCAGGCCAGGCCAGGCCAGGCCAGGCCAGGCCAGGCCAGGCCAGGCCAGGCCAGGCCAGGCCAGGCCAGGCCAGGCCAGGAGGCCAGGCCAGGCCAGGCCAGGCCAGGCCAGGCCAGGCCAGGCCAGGCCATTTGGGGCCAGGCCAGGCCAGGCCAGGCCAGGCCAGGCCAGGGGCCAGGAGGCCAGGCCAGGCCAGGTTAAAGGCCAGGATTAGTTCAGGGTCAGGCCATTGGCCAGGCCAGGCCAGGGCCAGGCCAGGCCAGGCCAGGGCCAGGCCAGGCCAGGCCAGGCCAGGCCAGGCCAGGCCAGGCCAGGCCAGGCCAGGCCAGGCCAGGCCAGTCCAGGCCAGGCCAGGCCAGGCCAGGGGGCCAGGCCAGGCCAGGCCAGGCCAGGCCAGGCCAGGGCCAGGCCAGGCCAGGCCAGGGTTAGGCCAGGCCAGGCCAGGCCAGGCCAGGTTTTAAGCCAGGCCAGGCCAGGCCAGGCCAGGCCAGGCCAGGCCAGGCCAGGCCAGGCCAGGCCAGGCCAGGCCAGGCCAGGCCAGGCCAGGCCAGGCCAGGCCAGGCCAGGCCAGGCCAGGCCAGGCCAGGGCCAGGCCAGGCCAGGCCAGGCCAGGCCAGGCCAGGCCAGGCCAGGCCAGGCCAGGCCAGGCCAGGGCCAGGCCAGGCCAGGGGCCAGGGCCAGGCCAGGCCAGGCCAGGCCAGGCCAGGCCAGGCCAGGCCTGGCCAGGCCATTGGCCAGGATACATAATTTGGCCAGGCCAGGTTTGAATTCAGGCCAGGCCAGGCCAGGTTCAGGCCAGGCCAGGCCAGGCCAGGTTAAAAATCAGGATTATGTTCAGGCCAGGCCAGGCCAGGCTGAGGCCAGGCCAGGCCTGAGGCCAGGCCAGGGCCAGGCCAGGCCAGGCCAGGCCAGGCCAGGCCAGGCCAGGCCAGGCCAGGCCAGGCCAGGCCAGGGCCAGGCAAAGGCCAGGCCAGGCCAGGCCAGGCCAGGCCAGGCCAGGCCAGCCAGGCCAGGCCAGGCCAGGCCAGGCCAGGCCAGGGGCCAGGCCAGGCCAGGCCAGGCCAGGCCAGGCCAGGCCAGGCCAGGCCAGGCCAGGCCATTAAGCCAGGCCAGGCCAGGCCAGGCCAGGCCAGGCCAGGCCAGGCCAGGCCAGGCCAGGCCAGGCCAGGCCAGGCCAGGCCAGGCCAGGCCAGGCCAGGCCAGGCCAGGCCAGGCCAGGCCAGGGCCAGGCCAGGCCAGGCCAGGCCAGGCCAGGCCAGGCCAGGCCAGGGCCAGGCCAGGCCAGGCCAGGCCAGGCCAGGCCAGGCCAGGCCAGGCCAGGCCAGGCCAGGCCAGGCCAGGGCCATAAGGCCAGGTTAGGCCAGGCCAGGCCATGGCCAGGCCAGCCAGGTCCAGGTTCAGGCCAGGCCAGCCAGGCCAGGCCAGGCCAGGCCAGGCCAGGCCAGGCCAGGCCAGGCCAGGCCAGGCCAGGCCAGGCCAGGCCAGGATCAGGCCAGGCCAGGCCAGGCCAGGGGGCCAGGCCAGGCCAGGCCAGGCCAGGCCAGGCCAGGCCAGGCCAGGCCAGGGCCAGGCCAGGCCAGGCCAGGCCAGGCCAGGCCAGGCCAGGCCAGGCCAGGCCAGGCCAGGCCAGGCCAGGCCAGGCCAGGCCAGGCCAGGCCAGGCCAGGCCAGGCCAGGCCAGGCCAGGCCAGGCCAGGCCAGGCCAGGCCAGGCCAGGCCAGGGCCAGGCCAGGCCAGGCCAGGCCAGGCCAGGCCAGGCCAGGCCAGGCCAGGCCAGGCCAGGCCAGGCCAGGCCAGGCCAGGCCAGGCCAGGCCAGGCCAGGCCAGGGCCAGGCCAGGCCAGGCCAGGCCAGGCCAGGCCAGGCCAGGCCAGGCCAGGCCAGGCCAGGCCAGGCCAGGCCAGGCCAGGCCAGGCCAGGCCAGGCCAGGCCAGGCCAGGCCAGGCCAGGCCAGGCCAGGCCAGGCCAGGCCAGGCCAGGCCAGGCCAGGCCAGGCCAGGCCAGGCCAGGCCAGGCCAGGCCAGGCCAGGCCAGGCCAGGCCAGGCCAGGCCAGGCCAGGGCCAGGCCAGGCCAGGCCAGGCCAGGCCAGGCCAGGCCAGGCCAGGCCAGGCCAGGCCAGGCCAGGCCAGGCCAGGCCAGGCCAGGCCAGGCCAGGCCAGGCCAGGCCAGGCCAGGCCAGGCCAGGCCAGGCCAGGCCAGGCCAGGCCAGGCCAGGCCAGGCCAGGCCAGGCCAGGCCAGGCCAGGCCAGGCCAGGCCAGGCCAGGCCAGGCCAGGCCAGGCCAGGCCAGGCCAGGCCAGGCCAGGCCAGGCCAGGCCAGGCCAGGCCAGGCCAGGCCAGGCCAGGCCAGGCCAGGCCAGGCCAGGCCAGGCCAGGCCAGGCCAGGCCAGGCCAGGCCAGGCCAGGCCAGGCCAGGCCAGGCCAGGCCAGGCCAGGCCAGGCCAGGCCAGGCCAGGCCAGGCCAGGCCAGGCCAGGCCAGGCCAGGCCAGGCCAGGCCAGGCCAGGCCAGGCCAGGCCAGGCCAGGCCAGGCCAGGCCAGGCCAGGCCAGGCCAGGCCAGGCCAGGCCAGGCCAGGCCAGGCCAGGCCAGGCCAGGCCAGGCCAGGCCAGGCCAGGCCAGGCCAGGCCAGGCCAGGCCAGGCCAGGCCAGGCCAGGCCAGGCCAGGCCAGGCCAGGCCAGGCCAGGCCAGGCCAGGCCAGGCCAGGCCAGGCCAGGCCAGGCCAGGCCAGGCCAGGCCAGGCCAGGCCAGGCCAGGCCAGGCCAGGCCAGGCCAGGCCAGGCCAGGCCAGGCCAGGCCAGGCCAGGCCAGGCCAGGCCAGGCCAGGCCAGGCCAGGCCAGGCCAGGCCAGGCCAGGCCAGGCCAGGCCAGGCCAGGCCAGGCCAGGCCAGGCCAGGCCAGGCCAGGCCAGGCCAGGCCAGGCCAGGCCAGGCCAGGCCAGGCCAGGCCAGGCCAGGCCAGGCCAGGCCAGGCCAGGCCAGGCCAGGCCAGGCCAGGCCAGGCCAGGCCAGGCCAGGCCAGGCCAGGCCAGGCCAGGCCAGGCCAGGCCAGGCCAGGCCAGGCCAGGCCAGGCCAGGCCAGGCCAGGCCAGGCCAGGCCAGGCCAGGCCAGGCCAGGCCAGGCCAGGCCAGGCCAGGCCAGGCCAGGCCAGGCCAGGCCAGGCCAGGCCAGGCCAGGCCAGGCCAGGCCAGGCCAGGCCAGGCCAGGCCAGGCCAGGCCAGGCCAGGCCAGGCCAGGCCAGGCCAGGCCAGGCCAGGCCAGGCCAGGCCAGGCCAGGCCAGGCCAGGCCAGGCCAGGCCAGGCCAGGCCAGGCCAGGCCAGGCCAGGCCAGGCCAGGCCAGGCCAGGCCAGGCCAGGCCAGGCCAGGCCAGGCCAGGCCAGGCCAGGCCAGGCCAGGCCAGGCCAGGCCAGGCCAGGCCAGGCCAGGCCAGGCCAGGCCAGGCCAGGCCAGGCCAGGCCAGGCCAGGCCAGGCCAGGCCAGGCCAGGCCAGGCCAGGCCAGGCCAGGCCAGGCCAGGCCAGGCCAGGCCAGGCCAGGCCAGGCCAGGCCAGGCCAGGCCAGGCCAGGCCAGGGCCAGGCCAGGCCAGGCCAGGCCAGGCCAGGCCAGGCCAGGCCAGGCCAGGCCAGGCCAGGCCAGGCCAGGCCAGGCCAGGCCAGGCCAGGCCAGGCCAGGCCAGGCCAGGCCAGGCCAGGCCAGGCCAGGCCAGGCCAGGCCAGGCCAGGCCAGGCCAGGCCAGGCCAGGCCAGGCCAGGCCAGGCCAGGCCAGGCCAGGCCAGGCCAGGCCAGGCCAGGCCAGGCCAGGCCAGGCCAGGCCAGGCCAGGCCAGGCCAGGCCAGGCCAGGCCAGGCCAGGCCAGGCCAGGCCAGGCCAGGCCAGGCCAGGCCAGGCCAGGCCAGGCCAGGCCAGGCCAGGCCAGGCCAGGCCAGGCCAGGCCAGGCCAGGCCAGGCCAGGCCAGGCCAGGCCAGGCCAGGCCAGGCCAGGCCAGGCCAGGCCAGGCCAGGCCAGGCCAGGCCAGGGCCAGGCCAGGCCAGGCCAGGCCAGGCCAGGCCAGGCCAGGCCAGGCCAGGCCAGGCCAGGCCAGGCCAGGCCAGGCCAGGCCAGGCCAGGCCAGGCCAGGCCAGGCCAGGCCAGGCCAGGCCAGGCCAGGCCAGGCCAGGCCAGGCCAGGCCAGGCCAGGCCAGGCCAGGCCAGGCCAGGCCAGGCCAGGCCAGGCCAGGCCAGGCCAGGCCAGGCCAGGCCAGGCCAGGCCAGGCCAGGCCAGGCCAGGCCAGGCCAGGCCAGGCCAGGCCAGGCCAGGCCAGGCCAGGCCAGGCCAGGCCAGGCCAGGCCAGGCCAGGCCAGGCCAGGCCAGGCCAGGCCAGGCCAGGCCAGGCCAGGCCAGGCCAGGCCAGGCCAGGCCAGGGCCAGGCCAGGCCAGGCCAGGCCAGGCCAGGCCAGGCCAGGCCAGGCCAGGCCAGGCCAGGCCAGGCCAGGCCAGGCCAGGCCAGGCCAGGCCAGGCCAGGCCAGGCCAGGCCAGGCCAGGCCAGGCCAGGCCAGGCCAGGCCAGGCCAGGCCAGGCCAGGCCAGGCCAGGCCAGGCCAGGCCAGGCCAGGCCAGGCCAGGCCAGGCCAGGCCAGGCCAGGCCAGGCCAGGCCAGGCCAGGCCAGGCCAGGCCAGGCCAGGCCAGGCCAGGCCAGGCCAGGCCAGGCCAGGCCAGGCCAGGCCAGGCCAGGCCAGGCCAGGCCAGGCCAGGCCAGGCCAGGCCAGGCCAGGCCAGGCCAGGCCAGGCCAGGCCAGGCCAGGCCAGGCCAGGCCAGGCCAGGCCAGGCCAGGCCAGGCCAGGCCAGGCCAGGCCAGGCCAGGCCAGGCCAGGCCAGGCCAGGCCAGGCCAGGCCAGGCCAGGCCAGGCCAGGCCAGGCCAGGCCAGGCCAGGCCAGGCCAGGCCAGGCCAGGCCAGGCCAGGCCAGGCCAGGCCAGGCCAGGCCAGGCCAGGCCAGGCCAGGCCAGGCCAGGCCAGGCCAGGCCAGGCCAGGCCAGGCCAGGCCAGGCCAGGCCAGGCCAGGCCAGGCCAGGCCAGGCCAGGCCAGGCCAGGCCAGGCCAGGCCAGGCCAGGCCAGGCCAGGCCAGGCCAGGCCAGGCCAGGCCAGGCCAGGCCAGGCCAGGCCAGGCCAGGCCAGGCCAGGCCAGGCCAGGCCAGGCCAGGCCAGGCCAGGCCAGGCCAGGCCAGGCCAGGGCCAGGCCAGGCCAGGCCAGGCCAGGCCAGGCCAGGCCAGGCCAGGCCAGGCCAGGCCAGGCCAGGCCAGGCCAGGCCAGGCCAGGCCAGGCCAGGCCAGGCCAGGCCAGGCCAGGCCAGGCCAGGCCAGGCCAGGCCAGGCCAGGCCAGGCCAGGCCAGGCCAGGCCAGGCCAGGCCAGGCCAGGCCAGGCCAGGCCAGGCCAGGCCAGGCCAGGCCAGGCCAGGCCAGGCCAGGCCAGGCCAGGCCAGGCCAGGCCAGGCCAGGCCAGGCCAGGCCAGGCCAGGCCAGGCCAGGCCAGGCCAGGCCAGGCCAGGCCAGGCCAGGCCAGGCCAGGCCAGGCCAGGCCAGGCCAGGCCAGGCCAGGCCAGGCCAGGCCAGGCCAGGCCAGGCCAGGGCCAGGCCAGGCCAGGCCAGGCCAGGCCAGGCCAGGCCAGGCCAGGCCAGGCCAGGCCAGGCCAGGCCAGGCCAGGCCAGGCCAGGCCAGGCCAGGCCAGGCCAGGCCAGGCCAGGCCAGGCCAGGCCAGGCCAGGCCAGGCCAGGCCAGGCCAGGCCAGGCCAGGCCAGGCCAGGCCAGGCCAGGCCAGGCCAGGCCAGGCCAGGCCAGGCCAGGCCAGGCCAGGCCAGGCCAGGCCAGGCCAGGCCAGGCCAGGCCAGGCCAGGCCAGGCCAGGCCAGGCCAGGCCAGGCCAGGCCAGGCCAGGCCAGGCCAGGCCAGGCCAGGCCAGGCCAGGCCAGGCCAGGGCCAGGCCAGGCCAGGCCAGGCCAGGCCAGGCCAGGCCAGGCCAGGCCAGGCCAGGCCAGGCCAGGCCAGGCCAGGCCAGGCCAGGCCAGGCCAGGCCAGGCCAGGCCAGGCCAGGCCAGGCCAGGCCAGGCCAGGCCAGGCCAGGCCAGGCCAGGCCAGGCCAGGCCAGGCCAGGCCAGGCCAGGCCAGGCCAGGCCAGGCCAGGCCAGGCCAGGCCAGGCCAGGCCAGGCCAGGCCAGGCCAGGCCAGGCCAGGCCAGGCCAGGCCAGGCCAGGCCAGGCCAGGCCAGGCCAGGCCAGGCCAGGCCAGGCCAGGCCAGGCCAGGCCAGGCCAGGCCAGGCCAGGCCAGGCCAGGCCAGGCCAGGCCAGGCCAGGCCAGGCCAGGCCAGGCCAGGCCAGGCCAGGCCAGGCCAGGCCAGGCCAGGCCAGGCCAGGCCAGGCCAGGCCAGGCCAGGCCAGGCCAGGCCAGGCCAGGCCAGGCCAGGCCAGGCCAGGCCAGGCCAGGCCAGGCCAGGCCAGGCCAGGCCAGGCCAGGCCAGGCCAGGCCAGGCCAGGCCAGGCCAGGCCAGGCCAGGCCAGGCCAGGCCAGGCCAGGCCAGGCCAGGCCAGGCCAGGCCAGGCCAGGCCAGGCCAGGCCAGGCCAGGCCAGGCCAGGCCAGGCCAGGCCAGGCCAGGCCAGGCCAGGCCAGGCCAGGCCAGGCCAGGCCAGGCCAGGCCAGGCCAGGCCAGGCCAGGCCAGGCCAGGCCAGGCCAGGCCAGGCCAGGCCAGGCCAGGGCCAGGCCAGGCCAGGCCAGGCCAGGCCAGGCCAGGCCAGGCCAGGGCCAGGCCAGGCCAGGCCAGGCCAGGCCAGGCCAGGCCAGGCCAGGCCAGGCCAGGCCAGGCCAGGCCAGGCCAGGCCAGGCCCAGGCCAGGCCAGGCCAGGCCAGGCCAGGCCAGGCCAGGCCAGGCCAGGCCAGGCCAGGCCAGGCCAGGGCCAGGCCAGGCCAGGCCAGGCCAGGCCAGGCCAGGCCAGGCCAGGCCAGGCCAGGCCAGGCCAGGCCAGGCCAGGCCAGGCCAGGGCCAGGCCAGGCCAGGCCAGGCCAGGCCAGGCCAGGCCAGGCCAGGCCAGGCCAGGCCAGGCCAGGCCAGGCCAGGCCAGGCCAGGCCAGGCCAGGCCAGGCCAGGCCAGGCCAGGCCAGGCCAGGCCAGGCCAGGCCAGGCCAGGCCAGGCCAGGCCAGGCCAGGCCAGGCCAGGCCAGGCCAGGCCAGGCCAGGCCAGGCCAGGCCAGGCCAGGCCAGGCCAGGCCAGGCCAGGCCAGGCCAGGCCAGGCCAGGCCAGGCCAGGCCAGGCCAGGCCAGGCCAGGCCAGGCCAGGCCAGGCCAGGCCAGGCCAGGCCAGGCCAGGCCAGGCCAGGCCAGGGCCAGGCCAGGCCAGGCCAGGCCAGGCCAGGCCAGGCCAGGCCAGGCCAGGCCAGGCCAGGCCAGGCCAGGCCAGGCCAGGCCAGGCCAGGCCAGGCCAGGCCAGGCCAGGCCAGGCCAGGCCAGGCCAGGCCAGGCCAGGCCAGGCCAGGCCAGGCCAGGCCAGGCCAGGCCAGGCCAGGCCAGGCCAGGCCAGGCCAGGCCAGGCCAGGCCAGGCCAGGCCAGGCCAGGCCAGGCCAGGCCAGGCCAGGCCAGGCCAGGCCAGGCCAGGCCAGGCCAGGCCAGGCCAGGCCAGGCCAGGCCAGGCCAGGCCAGGCCAGGCCAGGCCAGGCCAGGCCAGGCCAGGCCAGGCCAGGCCAGGCCAGGCCAGGCCAGGCCAGGCCAGGCCAGGCCAGGCCAGGCCAGGCCAGGCCAGGCCAGGCCAGGCCAGGCCAGGCCAGGCCAGGCCAGGCCAGGCCAGGCCAGGCCAGGCCAGGCCAGGCCAGGCCAGGCCAGGCCAGGCCAGGCCAGGCCAGGCCAGGCCAGGCCAGGCCAGGCCAGGCCAGGCCAGGCCAGGCCAGGCCAGGCCAGGCCAGGCCAGGCCAGGCCAGGCCAGGCCAGGCCAGGCCAGGCCAGGCCAGGCCAGGCCAGGCCAGGCCAGGCCAGGCCAGGCCAGGCCAGGCCAGGCCAGGCCAGGCCAGGCCAGGCCAGGCCAGGCCAGGCCAGGCCAGGCCAGGCCAGGCCAGGCCAGGCCAGGCCAGGCCAGGCCAGGCCAGGCCAGGCCAGGCCAGGCCAGGCCAGGCCAGGCCAGGCCAGGCCAGGCCAGGCCAGGCCAGGCCAGGCCAGGCCAGGCCAGGCCAGGCCAGGCCAGGCCAGGCCAGGCCAGGCCAGGCCAGGCCAGGCCAGGCCAGGCCAGGCCAGGCCAGGCCAGGCCAGGCCAGGCCAGGCCAGGCCAGGCCAGGCCAGGCCAGGCCAGGCCAGGCCAGGCCAGGCCAGGCCAGGCCAGGCCAGGCCAGGCCAGGCCAGGCCAGGCCAGGCCAGGCCAGGCCAGGCCAGGCCAGGCCAGGCCAGGCCAGGCCAGGCCAGGGCCAGGCCAGGCCAGGCCAGGCCAGGCCAGGCCAGGCCAGGCCAGGCCAGGCCAGGCCAGGCCAGGCCAGGCCAGGCCAGGCCAGGCCAGGCCAGGCCAGGCCAGGCCAGGCCAGGCCAGGCCAGGCCAGGCCAGGCCAGGCCAGGCCAGGCCAGGCCAGGCCAGGCCAGGCCAGGCCAGGCCAGGCCAGGCCAGGCCAGGCCAGGCCAGGCCAGGCCAGGCCAGGCCAGGCCAGGCCAGGCCAGGCCAGGCCAGGCCAGGCCAGGCCAGGCCAGGCCAGGCCAGGCCAGGCCAGGCCAGGCCAGGCCAGGCCAGGCCAGGCCAGGCCAGGCCAGGCCAGGCCAGGCCAGGCCAGGCCAGGCCAGGCCAGGCCAGGCCAGGCCAGGCCAGGCCAGGCCAGGCCAGGCCAGGCCAGGCCAGGCCAGGCCAGGCCAGGCCAGGCCAGGCCAGGCCAGGCCAGGCCAGGCCAGGCCAGGCCAGGCCAGGCCAGGCCAGGCCAGGCCAGGCCAGGCCAGGCCAGGCCAGGCCAGGCCAGGCCAGGCCAGGCCAGGCCAGGCCAGGCCAGGCCAGGCCAGGCCAGGCCAGGCCAGGCCAGGCCAGGCCAGGCCAGGCCAGGCCAGGCCAGGCCAGGCCAGGCCAGGCCAGGCCAGGCCAGGCCAGGCCAGGCCAGGCCAGGCCAGGCCAGGCCAGGCCAGGCCAGGCCAGGCCAGGCCAGGCCAGGCCAGGCCAGGCCAGGCCAGGCCAGGCCAGGCCAGGCCAGGCCAGGCCAGGCCAGGCCAGGCCAGGCCAGGCCAGGCCAGGCCAGGCCAGGCCAGGCCAGGCCAGGCCAGGCCAGGCCAGGCCAGGCCAGGCCAGGCCAGGCCAGGCCAGGCCAGGCCAGGCCAGGCCAGGCCAGGCCAGGCCAGGCCAGGCCAGGCCAGGCCAGGCCAGGCCAGGCCAGGCCAGGCCAGGCCAGGCCAGGCCAGGCCAGGCCAGGCCAGGCCAGGCCAGGCCAGGCCAGGCCAGGCCAGGCCAGGCCAGGCCAGGCCAGGCCAGGCCAGGCCAGGCCAGGCCAGGCCAGGCCAGGCCAGGCCAGGCCAGGCCAGGCCAGGCCAGGCCAGGCCAGGCCAGGCCAGGCCAGGCCAGGCCAGGCCAGGCCAGGCCAGGCCAGGCCAGGCCAGGCCAGGCCAGGCCAGGCCAGGCCAGGCCAGGCCAGGCCAGGCCAGGCCAGGCCAGGCCAGGCCAGGCCAGGCCAGGCCAGGCCAGGCCAGGCCAGGCCAGGCCAGGCCAGGCCAGGCCAGGCCAGGCCAGGCCAGGCCAGGCCAGGCCAGGCCAGGCCAGGCCAGGCCAGGCCAGGCCAGGCCAGGCCAGGCCAGGCCAGGCCAGGCCAGGCCAGGCCAGGCCAGGCCAGGCCAGGCCAGGCCAGGCCAGGCCAGGCCAGGCCAGGCCAGGCCAGGCCAGGCCAGGCCAGGCCAGGCCAGGCCAGGCCAGGCCAGGCCAGGCCAGGCCAGGCCAGGCCAGGCCAGGCCAGGCCAGGCCAGGCCAGGCCAGGCCAGGCCAGGCCAGGCCAGGCCAGGCCAGGCCAGGCCAGGCCAGGCCAGGCCAGGCCAGGCCAGGCCAGGCCAGGCCAGGCCAGGCCAGGCCAGGCCAGGCCAGGCCAGGCCAGGCCAGGCCAGGCCAGGCCAGGCCAGGCCAGGCCAGGCCAGGCCAGGCCAGGCCAGGCCAGGCCAGGCCAGGCCAGGCCAGGCCAGGCCAGGCCAGGCCAGGCCAGGCCAGGCCAGGCCAGGCCAGGCCAGGCCAGGCCAGGGCCAGGCCAGGCCAGGCCAGGCCAGGCCAGGCCAGGCCAGGCCAGGCCAGGCCAGGCCAGGCCAGGCCAGGCCAGGCCAGGCCAGGCCAGGCCAGGCCAGGCCAGGCCAGGCCAGGCCAGGCCAGGCCAGGCCAGGCCAGGCCAGGCCAGGCCAGGCCAGGCCAGGCCAGGCCAGGCCAGCCAGGCCAGGCCAGGCCAGGCCAGGCCAGGCCAGGCCAGGCCAGGCCAGGCCAGGCCAGGCCAGGCCAGGCCAGGCCAGGCCAGGCCAGGCCAGGCCAGGCCAGGCCAGGCCAGGCCAGGCCAGGCCAGGCCAGGCCAGGCCAGGCCAGGCCAGGCCAGGCCAGGCCAGGCCAGGCCAGGCCAGGCCAGGCCAGGCCAGGCCAGGCCAGGCCAGGCCAGGCCAGGCCAGGCCAGGCCAGGCCAGGCCAGGCCAGGCCAGGCCAGGCCAGGCCAGGCCAGGCCAGGCCAGGCCAGGCCAGGCCAGGCCAGGCCAGGCCAGGCCAGGCCAGGCCAGGCCAGGCCAGGCCAGGCCAGGCCAGGCCAGGCCAGGCCAGGCCAGGCCAGGCCAGGCCAGGCCAGGCCAGGCCAGGCCAGGCCAGGCCAGGCCAGGCCAGGCCAGGCCAGGCCAGGGCCAGGCCAGGCCAGGCCAGGCCAGGCCAGGCCAGGCCAGGCCAGGCCAGGCCAGGCCAGGCCAGGCCAGGCCAGGCCAGGCCAGGCCAGGCCAGGCCAGGCCAGGCCAGGCCAGGCCAGGCCAGGCCAGGCCAGGGCCAGGCCAGGCCAGGCCAGGCCAGGCCAGGCCAGGCCAGGCCAGGCCAGGCCAGGCCAGGCCAGGCCAGGCCAGGCCAGGCCAGGCCAGGCCAGGCCAGGCCAGGCCAGGCCAGGCCAGGCCAGGCCAGGCCAGGCCAGGCCAGGCCAGGCCAGGCCAGGCCAGGCCAGGCCAGGCCAGGCCAGGCCAGGCCAGGCCAGGCCAGGCCAGGCCAGGCCAGGCCAGGGCCAGGCCAGGCCAGGCCAGGCCAGGCCAGGCCAGGCCAGGCCAGGCCAGGCCAGGCCAGGCCAGGCCAGGCCAGGCCAGGCCAGGCCAGGCCAGGCCAGGCCAGGCCAGGCCAGGCCAGGCCAGGCCAGGCCAGGCCAGGCCAGGCCAGGCCAGGCCAGGCCAGGCCAGGCCAGGCCAGGCCAGGCCAGGCCAGGCCAGGCCAGGCCAGGCCAGGCCAGGCCAGGCCAGGCCAGGCCAGGCCAGGCCAGGCCAGGCCAGGCCAGGCCAGGCCAGGCCAGGCCAGGCCAGGCCAGGCCAGGCCAGGCCAGGCCAGGCCAGGCCAGGCCAGGCCAGGCCAGGCCAGGCCAGGCCAGGCCAGGCCAGGCCAGGCCAGGCCAGGCCAGGCCAGGCCAGGCCAGGCCAGGCCAGGCCAGGCCAGGGCCAGGCCAGGCCAGGCCAGGCCAGGCCAGGCCAGGCCAGGCCAGGCCAGGCCAGGCCAGGCCAGGCCAGGCCAGGCCAGGCCAGGCCAGGCCAGGCCAGGCCAGGCCAGGCCAGGCCAGGCCAGGCCAGGCCAGGCCAGGCCAGGCCAGGCCAGGCCAGGCCAGGCCAGGCCAGGCCAGGCCAGGCCAGGCCAGGCCAGGCCAGGCCAGGCCAGGCCAGGCCAGGCCAGGCCAGGCCAGGCCAGGCCAGGCCAGGCCAGGCCAGGCCAGGCCAGGCCAGGCCAGGCCAGGCCAGGCCAGGCCAGGCCAGGCCAGGCCAGGCCAGGCCAGGCCAGGCCAGGCCAGGCCAGGCCAGGCCAGGCCAGGCCAGGCCAGGCCAGGCCAGGCCAGGCCAGGCCAGGCCAGGCCAGGCCAGGCCAGGCCAGGCCAGGCCAGGCCAGGCCAGGCCAGGCCAGGCCAGGCCAGGGCCAGGCCAGGCCAGGCCAGGCCAGGCCAGGCCAGGCCAGGCCAGGCCAGGCCAGGCCAGGCCAGGCCAGGCCAGGCCAGGCCAGGCCAGGCCAGGCCAGGCCAGGCCAGGCCAGGCCAGGCCAGGCCAGGCCAGGCCAGGCCAGGCCAGGCCAGGCCAGGCCAGGCCAGGCCAGGCCAGGCCAGGCCAGGCCAGGCCAGGGCCAGGCCAGGCCAGGCCAGGCCAGGCCAGGCCAGGCCAGGCCAGGCCAGGCCAGGCCAGGCCAGGCCAGGCCAGGCCAGGCCAGGCCAGGCCAGGCCAGGCCAGGCCAGGCCAGGCCAGGCCAGGCCAGGCCAGGCCAGGCCAGGCCAGGCCAGGCCAGGCCAGGCCAGGCCAGGCCAGGCCAGGCCAGGCCAGGCCAGGCCAGGCCAGGCCAGGCCAGGCCAGGCCAGGCCAGGCCAGGCCAGGCCAGGCCAGGCCAGGCCAGGCCAGGCCAGGCCAGGCCAGGCCAGGCCAGGCCAGGCCAGGCCAGGCCAGGCCAGGCCAGGCCAGGCCAGGCCAGGCCAGGGCCAGGCCAGGCCAGGCCAGGCCAGGCCAGGCCAGGCCAGGCCAGGCCAGGCCAGGCCAGGCCAGGCCAGGCCAGGCCAGGCCAGGCCAGGCCAGGCCAGGCCAGGCCAGGCCAGGCCAGGCCAGGCCAGGCCAGGCCAGGCCAGGCCAGGCCAGGCCAGGCCAGGCCAGGCCAGGCCAGGCCAGGCCAGGCCAGGCCAGGCCAGGCCAGGCCAGGCCAGGCCAGGCCAGGCCAGGCCAGGCCAGGCCAGGCCAGGCCAGGCCAGGCCAGGCCAGGCCAGGCCAGGCCAGGCCAGGCCAGGCCAGGCCAGGCCAGGCCAGGCCAGGCCAGGCCAGGCCAGGCCAGGCCAGGCCAGGCCAGGCCAGGCCAGGCCAGGCCAGGCCAGGCCAGGCCAGGCCAGGCCAGGCCAGGCCAGGCCAGGCCAGGCCAGGCCAGGCCAGGCCAGGCCAGGCCAGGCCAGGCCAGGCCAGGCCAGGCCAGGCCAGGCCAGGCCAGGCCAGGCCAGGCCAGGCCAGGCCAGGCCAGGCCAGGCCAGGCCAGGCCAGGCCAGGCCAGGCCAGGCCAGGCCAGGCCAGGCCAGGCCAGGCCAGGCCAGGCCAGGCCAGGCCAGGCCAGGCCAGGCCAGGCCAGGCCAGGCCAGGCCAGGCCAGGCCAGGCCAGGCCAGGCCAGGCCAGGCCAGGCCAGGCCAGGCCAGGCCAGGCCAGGCCAGGCCAGGCCAGGCCAGGCCAGGCCAGGCCAGGCCAGGCCAGGCCAGGCCAGGCCAGGCCAGGCCAGGCCAGGCCAGGCCAGGCCAGGCCAGGCCAGGCCAGGCCAGGCCAGGCCAGGCCAGGCCAGGCCAGGCCAGGCCAGGCCAGGCCAGGCCAGGCCAGGCCAGGCCAGGCCAGGCCAGGCCAGGCCAGGCCAGGCCAGGCCAGGCCAGGCCAGGCCAGGCCAGGCCAGGCCAGGCCAGGCCAGGCCAGGCCAGGCCAGGCCAGGCCAGGCCAGGCCAGGCCAGGCCAGGCCAGGCCAGGCCAGGCCAGGCCAGGCCAGGCCAGGCCAGGCCAGGCCAGGCCAGGCCAGGCCAGGCCAGGCCAGGCCAGGCCAGGCCAGGCCAGGCCAGGCCAGGCCAGGCCAGGCCAGGCCAGGCCAGGCCAGGCCAGGCCAGGCCAGGCCAGGCCAGGCCAGGCCAGGCCAGGCCAGGCCAGGCCAGGCCAGGCCAGGCCAGGCCAGGCCAGGCCAGGCCAGGCCAGGCCAGGCCAGGCCAGGCCAGGCCAGGCCAGGCCAGGCCAGGCCAGGCCAGGCCAGGCCAGGCCAGGCCAGGCCAGGCCAGGCCAGGCCAGGCCAGGCCAGGCCAGGCCAGGCCAGGCCAGGCCAGGCCAGGCCAGGCCAGGCCAGGCCAGGCCAGGCCAGGCCAGGCCAGGCCAGGCCAGGCCAGGCCAGGCCAGGCCAGGCCAGGCCAGGCCAGGCCAGGCCAGGCCAGGCCAGGCCAGGCCAGGCCAGGCCAGGCCAGGCCAGGCCAGGCCAGGCCAGGCCAGGCCAGGCCAGGCCAGGCCAGGCCAGGCCAGGCCAGGCCAGGCCAGGCCAGGCCAGGGCCAGGCCAGGCCAGGCCAGGCCAGGCCAGGCCAGGCCAGGCCAGGCCAGGCCAGGCCAGGCCAGGCCAGGCCAGGCCAGGCCAGGCCAGGCCAGGCCAGGCCAGGCCAGGCCAGGCCAGGCCAGGCCAGGCCAGGCCAGGCCAGGCCAGGCCAGGCCAGGCCAGGCCAGGCCAGGCCAGGCCAGGCCAGGCCAGGCCAGGCCAGGCCAGGCCAGGCCAGGCCAGGCCAGGCCAGGCCAGGCCAGGCCAGGCCAGGCCAGGCCAGGCCAGGCCAGGCCAGGCCAGGCCAGGCCAGGCCAGGCCAGGCCAGGCCAGGCCAGGCCAGGCCAGGCCAGGGCCAGGCCAGGCCAGGCCAGGCCAGGCCAGGCCAGGCCAGGCCAGGCCAGGCCAGGCCAGGCCAGGCCAGGCCAGGCCAGGCCAGGCCAGGCCAGGCCAGGCCAGGCCAGGCCAGGCCAGGCCAGGCCAGGCCAGGCCAGGCCAGGCCAGGCCAGGCCAGGCCAGGCCAGGCCAGGCCAGGCCAGGCCAGGCCAGGCCAGGCCAGGCCAGGCCAGGCCAGGCCAGGCCAGGCCAGGCCAGGCCAGGCCAGGCCAGGCCAGGCCAGGCCAGGCCAGGCCAGGCCAGGCCAGGCCAGGCCAGGCCAGGCCAGGCCAGGCCAGGCCAGGCCAGGCCAGGCCAGGCCAGGCCAGGCCAGGCCAGGCCAGGCCAGGCCAGGCCAGGCCAGGCCAGGCCAGGCCAGGCCAGGCCAGGCCAGGCCAGGCCAGGCCAGGCCAGGCCAGGCCAGGCCAGGCCAGGCCAGGCCAGGCCAGGCCAGGCCAGGCCAGGCCAGGCCAGGCCAGGCCAGGCCAGGCCAGGCCAGGCCAGGCCAGGCCAGGCCAGGCCAGGCCAGGCCAGGCCAGGCCAGGCCAGGCCAGGCCAGGCCAGGCCAGGCCAGGCCAGGCCAGGCCAGGCCAGGCCAGGCCAGGCCAGGCCAGGCCAGGCCAGGCCAGGCCAGGCCAGGCCAGGCCAGGCCAGGCCAGGCCAGGCCAGGCCAGGCCAGGCCAGGCCAGGCCAGGCCAGGCCAGGCCAGGCCAGGCCAGGCCAGGCCAGGCCAGGCCAGGCCAGGGCCAGGCCAGGCCAGGCCAGGCCAGGCCAGGCCAGGCCAGGCCAGGCCAGGCCAGGCCAGGCCAGGCCAGGCCAGGCCAGGCCAGGCCAGGCCAGGCCAGGCCAGGCCAGGCCAGGCCAGGCCAGGCCAGGCCAGGCCAGGCCAGGCCAGGCCAGGCCAGGCCAGGCCAGGCCAGGCCAGGCCAGGCCAGGCCAGGCCAGGCCAGGCCAGGCCAGGCCAGGCCAGGCCAGGCCAGGCCAGGCCAGGCCAGGCCAGGCCAGGCCAGGCCAGGCCAGGCCAGGCCAGGCCAGGCCAGGCCAGGCCAGGCCAGGCCAGGCCAGGCCAGGCCAGGCCAGGCCAGGCCAGGCCAGGCCAGGCCAGGCCAGGCCAGGCCAGGCCAGGCCAGGCCAGGCCAGGCCAGGCCAGGCCAGGCCAGGCCAGGCCAGGCCAGGCCAGGCCAGGCCAGGCCAGGCCAGGCCAGGCCAGGCCAGGCCAGGCCAGGCCAGGCCAGGCCAGGGCCAGGCCAGGCCAGGCCAGGCCAGGCCAGGCCAGGCCAGGCCAGGCCAGGCCAGGCCAGGCCAGGCCAGGCCAGGGCCAGGCCAGGCCAGGCCAGGCCAGGCCAGGCCAGGCCAGGCCAGGCCAGGCCAGGCCAGGCCAGGCCAGGCCAGGCCAGGCCAGGCCAGGCCAGGCCAGGCCAGGCCAGGCCAGGCCAGGCCAGGCCAGGCCAGGCCAGGCCAGGCCAGGCCAGGCCAGGCCAGGCCAGGCCAGGCCAGGCCAGGCCAGGCCAGGCCAGGCCAGGCCAGGCCAGGCCAGGCCAGGCCAGGCCAGGCCAGGCCAGGCCAGGCCAGGCCAGGCCAGGCCAGGCCAGGCCAGGCCAGGCCAGGCCAGGCCAGGCCAGGCCAGGCCAGGCCAGGCCAGGCCAGGCCAGGCCAGGCCAGGCCAGGCCAGGCCAGGCCAGGCCAGGCCAGGGCCAGGCCAGGCCAGGCCAGGCCAGGCCAGGCCAGGCCAGGCCAGGCCAGGCCAGGCCAGGCCAGGCCAGGCCAGGCCAGGCCAGGCCAGGCCAGGCCAGGCCAGGCCAGGCCAGGCCAGGCCAGGCCAGGCCAGGCCAGGCCAGGCCAGGCCAGGCCAGGCCAGGCCAGGCCAGGCCAGGCCAGGCCAGGCCAGGCCAGGCCAGGCCAGGCCAGGCCAGGCCAGGCCAGGCCAGGCCAGGCCAGGCCAGGCCAGGCCAGGCCAGGCCAGGCCAGGCCAGGCCAGGCCAGGCCAGGCCAGGCCAGGCCAGGCCAGGCCAGGCCAGGCCAGGCCAGGCCAGGCCAGGCCAGGCCAGGCCAGGCCAGGCCAGGCCAGGCCAGGCCAGGCCAGGCCAGGCCAGGCCAGGCCAGGCCAGGCCAGGCCAGGCCAGGCCAGGCCAGGCCAGGCCAGGCCAGGCCAGGCCAGGCCAGGCCAGGCCAGGCCAGGCCAGGCCAGGCCAGGCCAGGCCAGGCCAGGCCAGGCCAGGCCAGGCCAGGCCAGGCCAGGCCAGGCCAGGCCAGGCCAGGCCAGGCCAGGCCAGGCCAGGCCAGGCCAGGCCAGGCCAGGCCAGGCCAGGCCAGGCCAGGCCAGGCCAGGCCAGGCCAGGCCAGGCCAGGCCAGGCCAGGCCAGGCCAGGCCAGGCCAGGCCAGGCCAGGCCAGGCCAGGCCAGGCCAGGCCAGGCCAGGCCAGGCCAGGCCAGGCCAGGCCAGGCCAGGCCAGGCCAGGCCAGGCCAGGCCAGGCCAGGCCAGGCCAGGCCAGGCCAGGCCAGGCCAGGCCAGGCCAGGCCAGGCCAGGCCAGGCCAGGCCAGGCCAGGCCAGGCCAGGCCAGGCCAGGCCAGGCCAGGCCAGGCCAGGCCAGGCCAGGCCAGGCCAGGCCAGGCCAGGCCAGGCCAGGCCAGGCCAGGCCAGGCCAGGCCAGGCCAGGGCCAGGCCAGGCCAGGCCAGGCCAGGCCAGGCCAGGCCAGGCCAGGCCAGGCCAGGCCAGGCCAGGCCAGGCCAGGCCAGGCCAGGCCAGGCCAGGCCAGGCCAGGCCAGGCCAGGCCAGGCCAGGCCAGGCCAGGCCAGGCCAGGCCAGGCCAGGCCAGGCCAGGGCCAGGCCAGGCCAGGCCAGGCCAGGCCAGGCCAGGCCAGGCCAGGCCAGGCCAGGCCAGGCCAGGCCAGGCCAGGCCAGGCCAGGCCAGGCCAGGCCAGGCCAGGCCAGGCCAGGCCAGGCCAGGCCAGGCCAGGGCCAGGCCAGGCCAGGGCCAGGCCAGGCCAGGCCAGGCCAGGCCAGGCCAGGCCAGGCCAGGCCAGGCCAGGCCAGGCCAGGCCAGGCCAGGCCAGGCCAGGCCAGGCCAGGCCAGGCCAGGCCAGGCCAGGCCAGGCCAGGCCAGGCCAGGCCAGGCCAGGCCAGGCCAGGCCAGGCCAGGCCAGGCCAGGCCAGGCCAGGCCAGGCCAGGCCAGGCCAGGCCAGGCCAGGCCAGGCCAGGCCAGGCCAGGCCAGGCCAGGCCAGGCCAGGCCAGGCCAGGCCAGGCCAGGCCAGGCCAGGCCAGGCCAGGCCAGGCCAGGCCAGGCCAGGCCAGGCCAGGCCAGGCCAGGCCAGGCCAGGCCAGGCCAGGCCAGGCTCAGGCCA
>NW_025747225.1:0-12500 GCF_021184085.1 Oncorhynchus gorbuscha
CTGAATGTGAGGATAATTATTTGCTGATATCTTCATAAAGCTACAATGGATCTGTTTTATCTCAACATCAAATCATTCCTGGGTAGTAATTAATTACATTATTGCGATTGTTTTTAAATTAAAATGGTTAAAAATAACTAAAAATAGCTTCTTCGCAAAGAGCAGTTTCTCAAGCAGTAATTTTAGCAAGGATTGTCTGGGAGTGGTCTGAGTGGGGGGGGGGAGAAAATGGGACAGTTAGCTGTTATTGGAAGAGAAGTTTGGAACTCTTTCTTATTGGTCTATTAACTCATTTACTACATGGTGATGTCATCATGGAAGGCCAAAATTCCATCCCAACAAAACAGGCTGAAATGTCAGGTGATCTTTTCATGTACTAAAAAGGCATTATCATTATTTTCACAATTTCAAAACATTAATGCAACTTAATGGTGTGGAAATACTATATATATATATATATATAAAACGCAGGTAATTCATGTTTTTGACTGCACAGGGCCTTTAATAGATAATACAGTTTGTCTTTATCTACTTATTCATTCACCAACTACTTGATGTGGCTGAAAAAGACATCTAAAATCCAAACCATTCCTGGAGTCAAAAAGACACCAACAACATGTTGAACAGGCAGTTAACCCACTGTTCCTAGACCAGTTAACCCACTGTTCCTAGACCAGTTAACCCACTGTTCCTAGACCAGTTAACCCCACTGTTCCTAGACCAGTTAACCCACTGTTCCTAGACCAGTTAACCCCACTGTTCCTAGACCAGTTAACCCCACTGTTCCTAGACCAGTTAACCCACTGTTCCTAGACCAGTTAACCCACTGTTCCTAGACCAGTTAACCCACTTCCTAGACCAGTTAACCCACTGTTCCTAGACCAGTTAAACCCACTGTTCCTAGACCAGTTAACTCACTGTTCCTAGACCAGTTAACTCACTGTTCCTAGACCAGTTAACCCACTGTGCCTAGACCAGTTAACCCACTGTTCCTAGACCAGTTAACCCACTGTTCCTAGACCAGTTAACCCACTGTTCCTAGACCAGTTAAACCCACTGTTCCTAGACCAGTTAACCCACTGTTCCTAGACCAGTTAAACCCACTGTTCCTAGACCAGTTAACCCACTGTTCCTAGACCAGTTAACCCACTGTTCCTAGACCAGTTAACCCACTGTTCCTAGACCAGTTAAACCCACTGTTCCTAGACCAGTTAACCCACTGTTCCTAGACCAGTTAAACCCACTGTTCCTAGACCAGTTAACCCACTGTTCCTAGACCAGTTAACCCACTGTTCCTTGACCAGTTAAACCACTGTTCCTAGACCAGTTAACCCACTGTTCCTAGACCAGTTAACCCACTGTTCCTAGACCAGTTAACCCACTGTTCCTAGACCAGTTAACCCACTGTTCCTAGACCAGTTAACCCACTGTTCCTACACCAGTTAACCCCACTGTTCCTAGACCAGTTAACCCACTGTTCCTAGACCAGTTAACCCACTGTTCCTAGACCAGTTAACCCACTGTTCCTAGACCAGTTAACCCACTGTTCCTAGACCAGTTAACCCACTGTTCCTAGGCCGTCATTGAAAATGAGAATTTGTTCTTAACTGAGTTGCCTAGTTAAATAAAGGTAAAATAAAGGTAAAATAAAGGTAAAATAAAAAAATAAAAACCAAATAGAAGGAAGCACAAATGAACAGTCATTAAGAACATGTTTGAAACCCTCTCAGGGCTTTATCTAACTGGAGAGATGTCTGTCTGTAGACACAACTGTGTGACTGGGACATGGGGCAGCTTGTGAACTTCCTGGTTAGAGACTGTGTGCCTGGGACTGGGGCAGCTTGTGAACTTCCTGGTTAGAGACTGTGTGCCTGGGACTGGGGCAGTTTGTGAACTTCCTGGTTAGAGACTGTGTGCCTGGGACTGGGGCAGCTTGTGAACTTCCTGGTTAGAGACTGTGTGCCTGGGACTGGGGCAGCTTGTGAACTTCCTGGTTAGAGACTGTGTGCCTGGGACTGGGGCAGCTTGTGAACTTCCTGGTTAGAGACTGTGTGCCTGGGACTGGGGCAGCTTGTGAACTTCCTGGTTAGAGACTGTGTGCCTGGGACTGGGGCAGCTTGTGAACTTCCTGGTTAGAGACTGTGTGCCTGGGACTGGGGCAGCTTGTGAACTTCCTGGTTAGAAACTGTGTGCCTGGGACTGGGGCAGTTTGTGAACTTCCTGGTTAGAGACTGGTGCCTGGGACTGGGGCAGCTTGTGAACTTCCTGGTTAGAGACTGTGTGCCTGGGACTGGGGCAGCTTGTGAACTTCCTGGTTAGAGACTGTGTGCCTGGGACTGGGGCAGCTTGTGAACTTCCTGGTTAGAGACTGTGTGCCTGATTAGGCGGTGCCCTGCCGTGTTTCTCTGACCAAGGCCAGGCGGCTCAGGGAACAAACGGTGTACTCTTACTGCCTGACTGTATCACTGTCCCAAATGGCACCCTAATCCCTTTCTAGCGCCCTATGTTTAACCAGGGCCCGGATCGGGTATAAGGGTACCATTTGATAGACATCCTGGGGCAGTGGGAGTCAGGAGACAGTCAGGAGACATACGTGGAGATTGCCATGGGTACCGACAGTTGGGACTGTAAAAACAAAGATTATGCCATGAACCCGGAATGTGTGTGGGGGGGGGGGATAAGCACTCTTTAGAGAGAGAGAGAGAGAAATCAAAGCTGCACCAGTATAGTTAGTGAGACATGAGGCACACTGTTGCCTGGGCAAAGATTGCCAAAGGACTGTCTGAACATTAGCCAATTGGAATTTTACTACTTTCAGTGCAGCGCCACAGTAACAAATGAACGTTGTACTATAATATTTTATTAGAAATGTTATCGCCTGTGTCACGTAATCCAATGATGTTATGATATCGATGGAAAAGTGACTTCAAAGTAAAGCAACTTTTATAAAAATTACATTAGTGTCAGCAACAACAACAACAGAAAATACATTTTTCCCTCTGTAGGGAATATATCCCTTTTCCAACATTGAATTCAATAAAAACCAGCCGAATATTCATTTACATAAAGTTAGCACACTAACGCTGTCAATGGTAGAGTTTTTCACCATTTGAAGGGATTGTATGAAGGGCTTGTATGAAGGGCTTGTAAAGGGCTTGTATGAAGGGCTTGTAAAGGGCTTGTATGTAGGGCTTGTATGAAGGGCTTGTATGTAGGGCTTGTATGTAGGGCTTGTATGTAGGGCTTGTAAAGGGCTTGTAAAGGGCTTGTATGTAGGGCTTGTAAAGGGCTTGTATGTAGGGCTTGTATGAAGGGCTTGTATGTAGGGCTTGTATGTAGGGCTTGTATGTAGGGCTTGTATGTAGGGCTTGTAAAGGGCTTGTATGCAGGGCTTGTATGTAGGGCTTGTATGTAGGGCTTGTATGAAGGGCTTGTATGTAGGGCTTGTATGTAGGGCTTGTATGTAGGGCTTGTATGTAGGGCTTGTATGAAGGGCTTGTATGTAGGGCTTGTATGTAGGGCTTGTATGTAGGGCTTGTATGTAGGGCTTGTATGTAGGGCTTGTATGAATGGCTTGTATGTAGGGCTTGTATGAAGGGCTTGTATGAAGGACTTCTGACTTGGTATGTATAACAAATGCAATGTTAGGATCACGTTTGTATTATTGTCAAATCATGGCTATATGAATATTTGTTGATCAAGATACTGTCATTTTTCTGCGGAGGGTTGTGGGGGGGAGGGGGGGGAGCTTCTTTGCAATGTGATTGTTCGCTCTAAAAAAAATCTAACAGATAAACATCTATTTTCAGAGGAGTAGAATAGATACTTGTATCTACGCAACGAAAGGCAGCAGCAGCACTGCCAGTGACTAGTCTCCTCAGGGAACCCTGCACGGCTGTGATTTACTGCATGCCTGCGTGATATTGAGAGGGAGGGCTTCTGTGATGTATAGCGATTACAAGGAGCGGTGTTCAAACCAACGCTCTCTACAACAGGAGACTAAAGTTTACGTCAATATTATCTTCCACTACCTCGGTGGTGTTCGGTGGAAAATGGGCGTCACCGCAGAAATAATTGTGGTAGCGGTAATGACGCCGGGGGAGGGGGGGGTCAGCGGCAGCTCCCTGCTAGCCTCGCTCGACTTTGGATTGCACACGGCTCTGCACTTTGACCCCGTGACTTGATTTGAGAGTGCAGCATCGCGTTTACATGAGCTAAACCCATGACTCCTGCTGCAGGCCCGGATTACGAGCTGGTATGGATTGAGGACGTATGCATATTTAATGATCACTTAAAAAAAAAAAAAAATGATGCTTTAAAGACAGCCAATAGGGTTCAGTTATAAAGAGTCATGTTGCTGTGATTGGGTGAAGTGCATGTTGGGATAGGAGGAATCGTTTGATATTGGAGAATGTTCCATCTTTCAGTGTGCTACAGATGTGGCATCTTCATTTGATCCCTTTTTTGTTTTGTTTGTGTATCTGTTGTGGTTTTGGGGGCGGCAGGTAGCCGAGTGGTTAGAGTGTAGAGGTGGCAGGGTAGCCGAGTGGTTAGAGTGTAGAGGTGGCAGGTAGCCGAGTGGTTAGAGTGTAGAGGCGGCAGGTAGCCGAGTGGTTAGAGTGTAGAGGTGGCAGGTAGCCTAGTGGTTAGAGTGTAGAGGAGGTAGGGTAGCCTAGTGGTTAGAGTGTAGAGGAGGTAGGGTAGCCTAGTGGTTAGAGTGTAGAGGAGGTAGGGTAGCCTAGTGGTTAGAGTGTAGAGGAGGTAGGGTAGCCGAGTGGTTAGAGTGTAGAGGAGGCAGGGTAGCCTAGTGGTTAGAGTGTAGAGGTGGCAGGGTAGCCGAGTGGTTAGAGTGTAGAGGTGGCAGGTAGCCGAGTGGTTAGAGTGTAGAGGCGGCAGGGTAGCCTAGTGGTTAGAGTGTAGAGGAGGCAGGGTAGCCTAGTGGTTAGAGTGTAGAGGTGGCAGGTAGCCGAGTGGTTAGAGTGTAGAGGCGGCAGGTAGCCTAGTGGTTAGAGTGTAGAGGCGGCAGGTAGCCGAGTGGTTAGAGTGTAGAGGAGGCAGGGTAGCCTAGTGGTTAGAGTGTAGAGGTGGCAGGTAGCCTAGTGGTTAGAGTGTAGAGGTGGCAGGGTAGCCGAGTGGTTAGAGTGTAGAGGTGGCAGGGTAGCCGAGTGGTTAGAGTGTAGAGGCGGCAGGTAGCCGAGTGGTTAGAGTGTAGAGGTGGCAGGGTAGCCGAGTGGTTAGAGTGTAGAGGTGGCAGGTAGCCGAGTGGTTAGAGTGTAGAGGGGGCAGTGTAGCCTAGTGGTTAGAGTGTAGAGGAGGCAGGGTAGCCTAGTGGTTAGAGTGTAGAGGCGGCAGGTAGCCGAGTGGTTAGAGTGTAGAGGAGGCAGGGTAGCCTAGTGGTTAGAGTGTAGAGGCGGCAGGTAGCCTAGTGGTTAGAGTGTAGGGACGGCAGGTAGCCTAGTGGTTAGAGTGTAGAGGAGGCAGGGTAGCCTAGTGGTTAGAGTGTAGAGGTGGCAGGTAGCCTAGTGGTTAGAGTGTAGAGGGGCAGGGTAGCCTAGTGGTTAGAGTGTAGAGGAGGCAGTAGCCTAGTGGTTAGAGGCGGCAGGTAGCCAAGTGGTTAGAGTGTAGAGGAGGCAGGGTAGCCTAGTGGTTAGAGTGTAGAGGCGGCAGGTAGCCTAGTGGTTAGAGTGTAGGGAGGTAGCCTAATGGTTAGAGTGTAGAGGGGGCAGGGTAGCCTAGTGGTTAGAGTGTAGAGGTGGCAGGTAGAGTGGTTAGAGTGTAGAGGTGGCAGGTAGCCTAGTGGTTAGAGTGTAGAGGTGGCAGGTAGCCAAGTGGTTAGAGTGTAGAGGTGGCAGGTAGCCTAGTGGTTAGAGTGTAGAGGTGGCAGGTAGCCTAGTGGTTAGAGTGTAGAGCCGGCAGGTAGCCGAGTGGTTAGAGTGTGGAGGTGGCAGGTAGCCGAGTGGTTAGCGCTTTGGGCCGGTAACTGAAAGGTTGCTGGATCGAATCCCAGAACTGACAAGATAAAAATCTGTTTTTTCCTGCTCCCTGAACAAGGAAGTTCCCCGGTAGGCCGTCATTGTACATAAGAATTTGTTCTTTAACTGGTTTTCCTTAGTTAAACGTAAAAAATATTTCTGATAGGCAGGAGCAACAGTATTATTTACAGCTTATTTTTTTAGCATTATGTAGCTGGTTAAAACTCCATATAAACGATACTAGACAGAATCAGCCATTGGTTCTCTTGTTTGCCTCCTGTATAGTTACCCTGTTAGAGTCGGGAGGTGTGGACATCCCTTCTCCTTCAGACACACAGGTGACTGACCTCTAATAGCCTTTTGTTGCTCTTTACTCACTGGGTAATTGGTGGAATGATATGATTCATTAGTCCAATCAATTCTGCAATCGTTCTGAAAATCAGTTCGGCCTCTTGATGTATTACAATAGATTACTTGCCAAACCGGTTTTGACAGGAAAAACATCGCCGCTATGTTCTACACATTGTAGTAGGGTAAATATACTGTAGCTTCTACACGTTGTAGTAGGATAAAATATACTGTAGGGTCTACACATTGTAGTAGTAGGATAAATATAATGTAGCTTCTACACATTGTAGTAGGATAAATATACTGTATGTTCTACACATTTTGTAGTAGGGTAAAATATACTGTAGCTTCTACACGTTTTGCAGTAGGGTAAAATAAACTGTAGGTTCTACACATTGTAGTAGGATAAATATACTGTAGGTTCTACACATTGTGTAGGTACTCTACACATTTTGTAGTAGGGAAAATATACTGTATGCTTCTACACATTTTGCAGTAGGCAAAATATACTGTAGCTTCTACATTTTACAGTAGGGTAAAATATACTGTAGGTTCTACACATTTTACAGTAGGGTAAAATATACTGTAGCTTCTACACGTTTTGCAGTGCGGTAAAATATACTGTATGCTCAACACATTTTTGCAGTAGGATAAATATACTGTAGCTTCTACATGTTTTGTAGTAGGATAAATATACTGTAGCTTCTACACATTTTGTAGTAGTGTAAATATACTGTAGCTTCTACACGTTTTACAGTAAGGTAAAATATACTGTACGTTCTACACATTTTACAGTAAGGTAAAATATACTGTAGGTTCTACACATTTTACAGTAAGGTAAAATATACCGTATGTTCTACACATTTTACAGTAAGGTAAAATAAACTGTATGTTCTACACATTTTACAGTAAGGTAAAACATACTGTAGGTTCTACACATTTTACAGTAAGGTAAAATAAACTGTATGTTCTACACATTTTAAAATAAAACATACTGTAGGTTCTACACATTTTACAGTAAGGTAAAAAATAGGTTCTAACATTTTACAGTAAGGTGAAAATATACCGTATGTTCTACACATTTTACAGTAAGGTAAAATATACTGTATGTTCTACACATTTTTCAGTAAGGTAAAATATACTGTAGGTTCTACACATTTTACAGTAAGGTAAAATATACTGTAGGTTCTACACATTTTACAGTAAGGTAAAATATACTGTAGGTTCTACACATTTAATAATAATAATAATAATAATAATAATATAATAATAATATAATAATAATAATATAATAATAATAATAATATTATATGCCATTTAGCAGACGCTTTTATAAAGTCACATATTCTGTATGGGTTCGGGATCGAACCCATTTTACATGCTCTACCAACTGAGCTACAGAAGGACCACAGTAAATATACTGTAGGTTCTACACATTTTACAGTAAGGTAAAATATACTGTAGGTTCTACACATTTTACAGTAAGGTAAATATACTGTAGGTTCTACACGCTTTGCAGTTTTTTTCTGATGTTCCATATCATTCATCTGTTAGCTACTGTCAGGCGAGGTGTTTAAACTTCACCTGTATTCATTCTTCACACTTAACCCAAGTCAACTCAACACACAGACATGCATTCAAATAGACTTAACATGCACCAGATTGTAATGGCCTCACCTCTGGTCTGAGGATCCGGCACTACAAGCCTGCTGTGAATACACGCGACACCTGAGCTGTGCTCCATCGACCTCCCAGAGACTCAGAGCCACGCAGGCTTACTGCTATCTCCTCAGCTCACTGAATAAATAACTCCTGACGGCTTCTACCTTCAGACATGGATTGGGGAATGTGCGTCCCAAATTATACCCTGTATCCTACGTAGCGCGCTAGATTTTGACCAGAGCCCTATGGACCCTATGGGTGCTCTGGTCAAACGTAGTGCATTATATACGGAATAGAATGCAATTTGGGACGCAGGAACGGTAGTGCATGGTGACGGATCAGAGAGGACATTTAGGGAAGTTAAGGCTACGTTTACAGACCTTGATTCAGTGAATTTAATGTGTAAGAGATCATAAGTCAGAAAGCTAGAGAAGATTTAAAAAAGGAATCTAGATGTACTAAGCGGAATATAAATGTTAAAGTGACAATGAATCACAATAGAGAGATTAACCTTTAATACTGGTTGTAACCAGAGACCATGCAGTAGTGGCTTACTGTAAAATGATGTGGTCGGAGCACATCAATTCAGCCCCTGTAATACCAGACCTATACTGTTCTTATTCATACAGTGGTTTACTATACAGATACTGAATACCTGCTCACACAAATCACATATTCATGTCCAGTTTGAATGAAGAAGAAGAAGAAGAAGAAGCAGAAGAAGAAGAAGAAGAAGAAGAAGAAGAAGAAGAAGAAGAAGAAGAAGAAGAAGAAGAAGAAGAAGAAGAAGAAGAAGAAGCAGAAGGAGAAGAAGAAGAAGAAGAAGCAGGAGAAGAAAAAGAAGAAGAAGAAGAAGGAGAAGAAAAAGAAGAGAGAAGAAGAAGGAGAATAAGAAGAAGAAGAAGAAGAAGAAGAAGAAGAAGAAGAAGAAGAAGAAGAAGAAGAAGAAGGAGAAGAAGAAGAAGAAGAAGAAGAAGGAGAAGAAGAAGAACAAGAAGAAGGAAGAAGAAGAAGGAGAATAAGAAGAAGAAGAAGAAGAAGAAGAAGAAGAAGAAGAAGAAGAAGAAGAAGAAGAAGAAGAAGAAGAAGAAGAAGGATACGAAAAAGAAGGAGAAGAAGAAGAAGGAGAATAAGAAGAAGGAGAAGAAAAAGAAGGAGAAGAAAAAGAAGGAGAAGAAGAAGGAGAATAATAATAATAAGAAGAAGAAGAAGAAGAAGAAGGAGAAGGAGGAGAAGAAGGGGAAGAAGAAGAATAAGTAGAAGGAGAAGAAGAAGGAGAAGGAGAAGAAGGAGAAGAAGAAGAAGAAGGATAAGGAGAAGAAGAAGGAGAAGAAGGAGAAGAAGGAGAAGAAGAAGAAGGAGAAGAAGAAGAAGAAGCAGAAGGAGAAGAAGAAGAAGAAGAAGAAGAAGAATTGGTAGAATAAGAAGGAGGAGAAGAAGGATAATTTGTCCATCTGCCCCGTGATTGGAACTTCCAGTTAGTGCCCTGCTCTCTAACCTCTAAGTGAACATTTTGTGGTCAGACGTCCTCTGTATCTCCCAGTGACAAAGCCAGCAGACTGAAGACATACTTTACCGGACGGCATCACACTGTGGGGACTTTGTAGTAAAAGACAGATGGTGACTTTAGAGTGTGGTGCTCTTGTGATGATGTGCAAGTACAAGTTTGTGATGATTCTGCTGTAAAACACCCTGACATCACAGCTCATCTGACTACTACACCTGTGTTGTGATCAGTCATGTGGATGCGTGTAGAAGGACATTAAAGACATGCTGTACTTGGGGGTGATTCTTACAGACTACGCAAACACACACACACACACACACACACACACACACACACACACACACACACACACACACACACACACACACACACACACACACACACACACACACACACACACACACACACACACACACACACACACACACACACACACCCAGACTGACAGTTCAGTCAGAAAACACACGTGGTGTCACCAACACAGGGAGACCTTCAAAGCAGCTGTGACTAAAGTGTCTTATTTTTTATTTTTTTTATTTTGTATTTTATTTTACCTTTATTTAACCAGGCAAGTCAGTTAAGAACAAATTCTTATTTTCAATGACGGCCTGGGAACAGTGGGTTAACTGCCTGTTCAGGGGCAGAACGACAGATTTGTACCTTGTCAGCTCAGGGGTTTGAACTCACAAACTTCCGGTTACTAGTCCAACGCTCTTTTAGGCTGTTTCTGTCACCATTGTGGTCTGTCCTTCAGATATGGTAGAAATACAGTTAACTACAGTTCTTTTAAAGGTAGTGTACACTACATTTGACCAGAGCCCTATGGCTCTTAGTTAAAGGTAGTGTACACTACATTTGACCAGAGCCCTATGGCTCTTAGTTAAAGGTAGTGTACATTACATTTGACCAGAGTCCTATGGGTCTTAGTTAAAGGTAGTGTACACTACATTTTACCAGAGTCATATGGGTCTTAGTTAAAGGTAGTGTACACTACATTTTACCAGAGTCCTATGGGTCTTAGTTAAGGGTAGTGTACACTACATTTGACCAGATACCTATGGGCCCAGGTGAAACATATTGCACTAAATAGTGAATTGGATGCCATTCAGGACACAGATTGACTCCACACTAAATGACCAGAAGAACAGAAGGAAAGCCACACCCCCAAAAACACGTTCACTGTGAATCTCTTCCCCAACAGGCATTTTCTTTGTTGACAAGAGGACTGCATTAAACTGACCTGGTCTGGCTGCAACAAGATGCAGTTCCCTCCACTCTGTGTGATAATGTATCACACACATGGTCAAACCCAACAGCTTTTTCAGACTGGAAGCTTCTAGCCATCCGTCATAGCAAGGGAGAATGCTCCTAAACATTTACAGAACATAACACACTCCTTTACTTTGTCCTAAATTCATATATAAGGCGTACCAGGAAATATCGTCCCCCAAAAAATGATGTATTCAAACCTCTTTTTTTGTCCACATGGAAGATATTATATAGTATGCAGTCACCACCTCGACGAAGTACAACACAGTACCTATAGGACAGGATAAGACTACATATTTAGTACCTATAGGACAGGATAAGACTACATATTTAGTACCTATAGGTCAGGATAAGACTACATATTTAGTACCTATAGGACAGGATACCTATTTAGTACCTATAAGACAGGATAAGACTACATATTTAGTACCTATAGGACAGGATAAGACTACATATTTAGTACCTATAGGACAGGATAAGACTACATATTTAGTACCTATAGGACAGGATAAGACTACATATTTAGTACCTATAAGACAGGATAAGACTACATATTTAGTACCTATAGGACAGGATAAGACTACATATTTAGTACCTATAGGACAGGATAAGACTACATATTTAGTACCTATAAGACAGGATAAGACTACATATTTAGTACCTATAGGACAGGATAAGACTACATATTTAGTACCTATAGGACAGGATAAGACTACATATTTAGTCACTATAGGACAGGATAAGACTACATATTTAGTACCTATAGGACAGGATAAGACTACATATTTAGTACCTATAAGACAGGATAAGACTACATATTTAGTACCTATAGGACAGGATAAGACTACATATTTAGTACCTATAGGACAGGATAAGACTACATATTTAGTACCTATAAGACAGGATAAGACTACATATTTAGTACCTATAGGACAGGATAAGACTACATATTTAGTACCTATAGGACAGGATAAGACTACATATTTAGTCACTATAGGACAGGATAAGACTACATATTTAGTACCTATAGGACAGGATAAGACTACATATTTAGTACCTATAGGACAGGATAAGACTACATATTTAGTACCTATAAGACAGGATAAGACTACATATTTAGTACCTATAGGACAGGATATGACTACATATTTAGTACCTATAAGACAGGATAAGACTACATATTTAGTACCTATAGGACAGGATAAGACTACATCCTCAGTACCTATAAGACAGGATAAGACTACATATTTAGTACCTATAGGACAGGATAAGACTACATCCTCAGTACCTATAAGACAGGATAAGACTACATATTTAGTACCTATAAGACAGGATAAGACTACATATTTAGTACCTATAAGACAGGATAAGACTACATATTTAGTACCTATAAGACAGGATAAGACTACATATTTAGTCACTATAGGACAGGATAAGACTACATCCTCAGTACCTATAAGACAGGATAAGACTACATATTTAGTACCTATAGGACAGGATAAGACTACATATTTAGTCACTATAGGACAGGATAAGACTACATATGTAGTACCTATAGGACAGGATAAGACTACATATTTAATACCTATAGGACAGGATAAGACTACATATTTAGTACCTATAGGACAGGATAAGACTACATATTTAGTACCTATAAGACAGGATAAGACTACATATTTAGTACCTATAAGACAGGATAAGACTACATATTTAGTACCTATAGGACAGGATAAGACTACATA
>NW_025747225.1:17500-50000 GCF_021184085.1 Oncorhynchus gorbuscha
CACTAAGAGGCTGTGTTAAACAGGACTTCACTAAGAGGCTGTGTTAAACAGGACTTCACTAAGAGGCTGTGTTAAACAGGACTTCACTAAGAGGCTGTGTTAAACAGGACTTCACTAAGAGGCTGTGTTAAACAGGACTTCACTAAGAGGCTGTGTTAAACAGGACTTCACTAAGAGGCTGTGTTAAACAGGACTTCACTAAGAGGCTGTGTTAAACAGGACTTCACTAAGAGGCTGTGTTAAACAGGACTTCACTAAGAGGCTGTGTTGTATAGGACTTCACTAAGAGGCTGTGTTGTACAGGACTTCACTAAGAGGCTGTGTTAAACGGGACTTCACTAAGAGGCTGTGTTAAACAGGACTTCACTAAGAGGCTGTGTTAAACAGGACTTCACTGAGAGGCTGTTTTAAACAGGACTTCACCGAGAGGCTGTGTTAAACAGGACTTCACTAAGAGGCTGTATTAAACAGGACTTCACTAAGAGGCTGTATTAAACAGGACTTCACTAAGAGGCTGTGTTAAACAGGACTTCACTAAGAGGCTGTATTAAACAGGACTTCACTAAGAGGCTGTGTTAAACAGGACTTCACTAAGAGGCTGTATTAAACAGCACTAAGAGGCTGTGTTAAACAGGACTTCACTAAGAGGCTGTATTAAACAGGACTTCACTAAGAGGCTGTATTAAACAGGACTTCACTAAGAGGCTGTGTTAAACAGGACTTCACTAAGAGGCTGTGTTAAACAGGACTTCACTAAGAGGCTGTATTAAACAGCACTAAGAGGCTGTGTTAAACAGGACTTCACTAAGAGGCTGTATTAAACAGGACTTCACTAAGAGGCTGTATTAAACAGGACTTCACTAAGAGGCTGTGTTAAACAGGACTTCACTAAGAGGCTGTATTAAACAGCACTAAGAGGCTGTGTTAAACAGGACTTCACTAAGAGGCTGTGTTAAACAGGACTTCACTAAGAGGCTGTGCTAAACAGGACTTCACTAAGAGGCTGTGTTAAAAAGGACTTCACTAAGAGGCTGTGTTGTACAGGACTTCACTAAGAGGCTGTGTTGTACAGGACTTCACTAAGAGGCTGTATTAAACAGGACTTCACTAAGAGTCTGTGTTAAACAGGACTTCACTAAGAGGCTGTGTTAAACAGGACTTCACTAAGAGGCTGTGTTAAACAGGACTTCACTAAGAGGCTGTGTTAAACAGGACTTCACTAAGAGGCTGTGTTGTACAGGACTTCACTAAGAGGCTGTGTTGTACAGGACTTCACTAAGAGGCTGTATTAAACAGGACTTCACTAAGAGGCTGTGTTAAACAGGACTTCACTAAGAGGCTGTGTTAAACAGGACTTCACTAAGAGGCTGTGTTAAACAGGACTTCACTAAGAGGCTGTGTTAAACAGGACTTCACTAAGAGGCTGTGTTAAACAGGACTTCACTAAGAGGCTGTGTTAAACAGGACTTCACTAAGAGGCTGTGTTAAACAGGACTTCACTAAGAGGCTGTGTTAAACAGGACTTCACTAAGAGGCTGTGTTAAACAGGACTTCACTAAGAGGCTGTGTTAAACAGGACTTCACTAAGAGGCTGTGTTAAACAGGACTTCACTAAGAGGCTGTGTTGTATAGGACTTCACTAAGAGGCTGTGTTGTACAGGACTTCACTAAGAGGCTGTGTTAAACGGGACTTCACTAAGAGGCTGTGTTAAACAGGACTTCACTAAGAGGCTGTGTTAAACAGGACTTCACTGAGAGGCTGTTTTAAACAGGACTTCACCGAGAGGCTGTGTTAAACAGGACTTCACTAAGAGGCTGTATTAAACAGGACTTCACTAAGAGGCTGTATTAAACAGGACTTCACTAAGAGGCTGTGTTAAACAGGACTTCACTAAGAGGCTGTGTTGTATAGGACTTCACTAAGAGGCTGTGTTGTACAGGACTTCACTAAGAGGCTGTGTTAAACGGGACTTCACTAAGAGGCTGTGTTAAACAGGACTTCACTAAGAGGCTGTGTTAAACAGGACTTCACTGAGAGGCTGTTTTAAACAGGACTTCACCGAGAGGCTGTGTTAAACAGGACTTCACTAAGAGGCTGTATTAAACAGGACTTCACTAAGAGGCTGTATTAAACAGGACTTCACTAAGAGGCTGTGTTAAACAGGACTTCACTAAGAGGCTGTATTAAACAGCACTAAGAGGCTGTGTTAAACAGGACTTCACTAAGAGGCTGTATTAAACAGGACTTCACTAAGAGGCTGTATTAAACAGGACTTCACTAAGAGGCTGTGTTAAACAGGACTTCACTAAGAGGCTGTGTTAAACAGGACTTCACTAAGAGGCTGTGTTGTACAGGACTTCACTAAGAGGCTGTGTTAAACAGGACTTCACTAAGAGGCTGTGTTAAACAGGACTTCACTAAGAGGCTGTGTTAAACAGGACTTCACTAAGAGGCTGTGTTAAACAGGACTTCACTAAGAGGCTGTGTTAAACAGGACTTCACTAAGAGGCTGTGTTAAACAGGACTTCACTAAGAGGCTGTGCTAAACAGGACTTCACTAAGAGGCTGTGTTAAACAGGACTTCACTAAGAGGCTGTATTAAACAGGACTTCACTAAGAGGCTGTGTTAAACAGGACTTCACTAAGAGGCTGTGTTAAACAGGACTTCACTAAGAGGCTGTGTTAAACAGGACTTCACTAAGAGGCTGTGTTAAACAGGACTTCACTAAGAGGCTGTGTTAAACAGGACTTCACTAAGAGGCTGTGTTAAACAGGACTTCACTAAGAGGCTGTGTTGTACAGGACTTCACTAAGAGGCTGTGTTGTACAGGACTTCACTAAGAGGCTGTGTTAAACGGGACTTCACTAAGAGGCTGTGTTAAACAGGACTTCACTAAGAGGCTGTGTTAAACAGGACTTCACTGAGAGGCTGTTTTAAACAGGACTTCACCGAGAGGCTGTGTTAAACAGGACTTCACTAAGAGGCTGTATTAAACAGGACTTCACTAAGAGGCTGTATTAAACAGGACTTCACTAAGAGGCTGTGTTAAACAGGACTTCACTAAGAGGCTGTATTAAACAGCACTAAGAGGCTGTGTTAAACAGGACTTCACTAAGAGGCTGTGTTAAACAGGACTTCACTAAGAGGCTGTGTTAAACAGGACTTCACTAAGAGGCTGTGTTAAACAGGACTTCACTAAGAGGCTGTGTTGTACAGGACTTCACTAAGAGGCTGTGTTAAACAGGACTTCACTAAGAGGCTGTATTAAACAGGACTTCACTAAGAGGCTGTATTAAACAGGACTTCACTAAGAGGCTGTGTTAAACAGGACTTCACTAAGAGGCTGTGTTAAACAGGACTTCACTAAGAGGCTGTGTTAAACAGGACTTCACTAAGAGGCTGTGTTAAACAGGACTTCACTAAGAGGCTGTGTTGTACAGGACTTCACTAAGAGGCTGTGTTGTACAGGACTTCACTAAGAGGCTGTATTAAACAGGACTTCACTAAGAGTCTGTGTTAAACAGGACTTCACTAAGAGGCTGTGTTAAACAGGACTTCACTAAGAGGCTGTGTTAAACAGGACTTCACTAAGAGGCTGTGTTAAACAGGACTTCACTAAGAGGCTGTGTTAAACAGGACTTCACTAAGAGGCTGTGTTAAACAGGACTTCACTAAGAGGCTGTGTTAAACAGGACTTCACTAAGAGGCTGTGTTAAACAGGACTTCACTAAGAGGCTGTGTTAAACAGGACTTCACTAAGAGGCTGTGTTAAACAGGACTTCACTAAGAGGCTGTGTTGTATAGGACTTCACTAAGAGGCTGTGTTGTACAGGACTTCACTAAGAGGCTGTGTTCGGGACTTCACTAAGAGGCTGTGTTAAACAGGACTTCACTAAGAGGCTGTGTTAAACAGGACTTCACTGAGAGGCTGTTTTAAACAGGACTTCACCGAGAGGCTGTGTTAAACAGGACTTCACTAAGAGGCTGTATTAAACAGGACTTCACTAAGAGGCTGTATTAAACAGGACTTCACTAAGAGGCTGTGTTAAACAGGACTTCACTAAGAGGCTGTATTAAACAGCACTAAGAGGCTGTGTTAAACAGGACTTCACTAAGAGGCTGTATTAAACAGGACTTCACTAAGAGGCTGTATTAAACAGGACTTCACTAAGAGGCTGTGTTAAACAGGACTTCACTAAGAGGCTGTGTTGTACAGGACTTCACTAAGAGGCTGTGTTAAACAGGACTTCACTAAGAGGCTGTGTTAAACAGGACTTCACTAAGAGGCTGTGTTAAACAGGACTTCACTAAGAGGCTGTGTTAAACAGGACTTCACTAAGAGGCTGTGTTAAACAGGACTTCACTAAGAGGCTGTGTTAAACAGGACTTCACTAAGAGGCTGTGCTAAACAGGACTTCACTAAGAGGCTGTGTTAAACAGGACTTCACTAAGAGGCTGTGTTGTACAGGACTTCACTAAGAGGCTGTGTTGTACAGGACTTCACTAAGAGGCTGTGTTAAACAGGACTTCACTAAGAGGCTGTATTAAACAGAACTTCACTAAGAGGCTGTGTTGTACAGGACTTCACTAAGAGGCTGTGTTAAACAGGACTTCACTAAGAGGCTGTGTTAAGCAGGACTTCACTAAGAGGCTGTGTTAAACAGGACCTCACTGAGAGGCTGTTTTAAACAGGACTTCACCGAGAGGCTGTGTTAAACAGGACTTCACCGAGAGGCTGTATTAAACAGGACTTCACTAAGAGGCTGTGTTAAACAGGACTTCACTAAGAGGCTGTATTAAACAGCTCTAAGAGGCTGTGTTAAACAGGACTTCACTAAGAGGCTGTGTTAAACAGGACTTCACTAAGAGGCTGTGTTAAACAGGACTTCACTAAGAGGCTGTGTTAAACAGGACTTCACTAAGAGGCTGTATTAAACAGAACTTCACTAAGAGGCTGTGTTAAACAGGACTTCACTAAGAGGCTGTGTTAAACAGGACTTCACTAAGAGGCTGTGTTAAACAGGACTTCACTAAGAGGCTGTGTTAAACAGGACTTCACTAAGAGGCTGTGTTAAACAGGACTTCACTAAGAGGCTGTGTTAAACAGGACTTCAATAAGAGGCTGTGTTAAACAGGACTTCACTAAGAGGCTGTGTTAAACAGGACTTCACTAAGAGGCTGTGTTAAACAGGACTTCACTAAGAGGCTGTATTAAACAGGACTTCACTAAGAGGCTGTGTTAAACAGGACTTCACTAAGAGGCTGTATTAAACAGCACTAAGAGGCTGTGTTAAACAGGACTTCACTAAGAGGCTGTATTAAACAGGACTTCACTAAGAGGCTGTATTAAACAGGACTTCACTAAGAGGCTGTGTTAAACAGGACTTCACTAAGAGGCTGTGTTAAACAGGACTTCACTAAGAGGCTGTATTAAACAGCACTAAGAGGCTGTGTTAAACAGGACTTCACTAAGAGGCTGTATTAAACAGGACTTCACTAAGAGGCTGTATTAAACAGGACTTCACTAAGAGGCTGTGTTAAACAGGACTTCACTAAGAGGCTGTATTAAACAGCACTAAGAGGCTGTGTTAAACAGGACTTCACTAAGAGGCTGTGTTAAACAGGACTTCACTAAGAGGCTGTGCTAAACAGGACTTCACTAAGAGGCTGTGTTAAAAAGGACTTCACTAAGAGGCTGTGTTGTACAGGACTTCACTAAGAGGCTGTGTTGTACAGGACTTCACTAAGAGGCTGTGTTAAACAGGACTTCACTAAGAGGCTGTATTAAACAGAACTTCACTAAGAGGCTGTGTTGTACAGGACTTCACTAAGAGGCTGTGTTAAACAGGACTTCACTAAGAGGCTGTGTTAAGCAGGACTTCACTAAGAGGCTGTGTTAAACAGGACCTCACTGAGAGGCTGTTTTAAACAGGACTTCACCGAGAGGCTGTGTTAAACAGGACTTCACTAAGAGGCTGTATTAAACAGGACTTCACTAAGAGGCTGTGTTAAACAGGACTTCACTAAGAGGCTGTATTAAACAGCTCTAAGAGGCTGTGTTAAACAGGACTTCACTAAGAGGCTGTGTTAAACAGGACTTCACTAAGAGGCTGTGTTAAACAGGACTTCACTAAGAGGCTGTGTTAAACAGGACTTCACTAAGAGGCTGTATTAAACAGAACTTCACTAAGAGGCTGTGTTAAACAGGACTTCACTAAGAGGCTGTGTTAAACAGGACTTCACTAAGAGGCTGTGTTAAACAGGACTTCACTAAGAGGCTGTGTTAAACAGGACTTCACTAAGAGGCTGTGTTAAACAGGACTTCACTAAGAGGCTGTGTTAAACAGGACTTCAATAAGAGGCTGTGTTAAACAGGACTTCACTAAGAGGCTGTGTTAAACAGGACTTCACTAAGAGGCTGTGTTAAACAGGACTTCACTAAGAGGCTGTATTAAACAGGACTTCACTAAGAGGCTGTGTTAAACAGGACTTCACTAAGAGGCTGTATTAAACAGCACTAAGAGGCTGTGTTAAACAGGACTTCACTAAGAGGCTGTATTAAACAGGACTTCACTAAGAGGCTGTATTAAACAGGACTTCACTAAGAGGCTGTGTTAAACAGGACTTCACTAAGAGGCTGTGTTAAACAGGACTTCACTAAGAGGCTGTATTAAACAGCACTAAGAGGCTGTGTTAAACAGGACTTCACTAAGAGGCTGTATTAAACAGGACTTCACTAAGAGGCTGTATTATACAGGACTTCACTAAGAGGCTGTGTTAAACAGGACTTCACTAAGAGGCTGTATTAAACAGCACTAAGAGGCTGTGTTAAACAGGACTTCACTAAGAGGCTGTATTAAACAGGACTTCACTAAGAGGCTGTATTAAACAGGACTTCACTAAGAGGCTGTGTTAAACAGGACTTCACTAAGAGGCTGTGTTAAACAGGACTTCACTAAGAGGCTGTGTTAAACAGGACTTCACTAAGAGGCTGTGCTAAACAGGACTTCACTAAGAGGCTGTGTTAAACAGGACTTCACTAAGAGGCTGTATTAAACAGGACTTCACTAAGAGGCTGTGTTAAACAGGACTTCACTAAGAGGCTGTATTAAACAGTACTAAGAGGCTGTGTTAAACAGGACTTCACTAAGAGGCTGTATTAAACAGGACTTCACTAAGAGGCTGTATTAAACAGGACTTCACTAAGAGGCTGTGTTAAACAGGACTTCACTAAGAGGCTGTATTAAACAGCACTAAGAGGCTGTGTTAAACAGGACTTCACTAAGAGGCTGTATTAAACAGGACTTCACTAAGAGGCTGTATTAAACAGGACTTCACTAAGAGGCTGTGTTAAACAGGACTTCACTAAGAGGCTGTGTTAAACAGGACTTCAATAAGAGGCTGTGTTAAACAGGACTTCACTAAGAGGCTGTGTTAAACAGGACTTCACTAAGAGGCTGTGTTAAACAGGACTTCACTAAGAGGCTGTGTTAAACAGGACTTCACTAAGAGGCTGTGTTAAACAGGCCTTCACTAAGAGGCTGTGTTAAACAGGACTTCACTAAGAGGCTGTGTTAAACAGGACTTCACTAAGAGGCTGTGTTAAACAGGACTTCACTAAGAGGCTGTGTTAAACAGGACTTCACTAAGAGGCTGTGTTAAACAGGACTTCACTAAGAGGCTGTGTTAAACAGGACTTCACTAAGAGGCTGTGTTAAACAGGACTTCAATAAGAGGCTGTGTTAAACAGGACTTCACTAAGAGGCTGTGTTAAACAGGACTTCACTAAGAGGCTGTGTTAAACAGGACTTCACTAAGAGGCTGTGTTAAACAGGACTTCACTAAGAGGCTGTGCTAAACAGGACTTCACTAAGAGGCTGTGTTAAACAGGACTTCACTAAGAGGCTGTATTAAACAGGACTTCACTAAGAGGCTGTGTTAAACAGGACTTCACTAAGAGGCTGTATTAAACAGTACTAAGAGGCTGTGTTAAACAGGACTTCACTAAGAGGCTGTATTAAACAGGACTTCACTAAGACGCTGTATTAAACAGGACTTCACTAAGAGGCTGTGTTAAACAGGACTTCACTAAGAGGCTGTATTAAACAGCACTAAGAGGCTGTGTTAAACAGGACTTCACTAAGAGGCTGTATTAAACATGACTTCACTAAGAGGCTGTATTAAACAGGACTTCACTAAGAGGCTGTGTTAAACAGGACTTCACTAAGAGGCTGTATTAAACAGCACTAAGAGGCTGTGTTAAACAGCACTTCACTAAGAGGCTGTATTAAACAGGACTTCACTAAGAGGCTGTATTAAACAGGACTTCACTAAGAGGCTGTGTTAAACAGGACTTCACTAAGAGGCTGTGTTAAACAGGACTTCACTAAGAGGCTGTGTTGTACAGGACTTCACTAAGAGGCTGTGTTGTACAGGACTTCACTAAGAGGCTGTGTTAAACAGGACTTCACTAAGAGGCTGTGTTAAACAGGACTTCACTAAGAGGCTGTGTTAAACAGGACTTCACTAAGAGGCTGTGTTAAACAGGACTTCACTAAGAGGCTGTGTTAAACAGGACTTCACTAAGAGGCTGTGTTAAACAGGACTTCACTAAGAGGCTGTGTTAAACAGCACTAAGAGGCTGTGTTAAACAAGACTTCACTAAGAGGCTGTGTTAAACAGGACTTCACTAAGAGGCTGTGTTAAACAGGACTTCACTAAGAGGCTGTGTTAAACAGGAATCCACTAAGAGGCTGTATTAAACAGGACTTCACTAAGAGGCTGTGTTAAACAGGATTTCACTAAGATGCTGTGTTAAACAGGACTTCACTAAGAGGCTGTGTTAAACAGGACTTCACTAAGAGGCTGTGTTAAACAGGACTTCACTAAGAGGCTGTATTAAACATGACTTCACTAAGAGGCTGTATTAAACAGGACTTCACTAAGAGGCTGTGTTAAACAGGACTTCACTAAGAGGCTGTATTAAACAGCACTAAGAGGCTGTGTTAAACAGCACTTCACTAAGAGGCTGTATTAAACAGGACTTCACTAAGAGGCTGTATTAAACAGGACTTCACTAAGAGGCTGTGTTAAACAGGACTTCACTAAGAGGCTGTGTTAAACAGGACTTCACTAAGAGGCTGTGTTGTACAGGACTTCACTAAGAGGCTGTGTTGTACAGGACTTCACTAAGAGGCTGTGTTAAACAGGACTTCACTAAGAGGCTGTGTTAAACAGGACTTCACTAAGAGGCTGTGTTAAACAGGACTTCACTAAGAGGCTGTGTTAAACAGGACTTCACTAAGAGGCTGTGTTAAACAGGACTTCACTAAGAGGCTGTGTTAAACAGGACTTCACTAAGAGGCTGTGTTAAACAGCACTAAGAGGCTGTGTTAAACAAGACTTCACTAAGAGGCTGTGTTAAACAGGACTTCACTAAGAGGCTGTGTTAAACAGGACTTCACTAAGAGGCTGTGTTAAACAGGAATCCACTAAGAGACTGTATTAAACAGGACTTCACTAAGAGGCTGTGTTAAACAGGATTTCACTAAGATGCTGTGTTAAACAGGACTTCACTAAGAGGCTGTGTTAAACAGGACTTCACTAAGAGGCTGTGTTAAACAGGACTTCACTAAGAGGCTGTATTAAACAGGACTTCACTAAGAGGCTGTGTTAAACAGGACTTCACTAAGAGGCTGTATTAAACAGCACTAAGAGGCTGTATTAAACAGGACTTCACTAAGAGGCTGTATTAAACAGGACTTCACTAAGAGGCTGTGTTAAACAGGACTTCACTAAGAGGCTGTATTAAACAGCACTAAGAGGCTGTGTTAAACAGGACTTCACTAAGAGGCTGTATTAAACAGGACTTCACTAAGAGGCTGTATTAAACAGGACTTCACTAAGAGGCTGTGTTAAACAGGACTTCACTAAGAGGCTGTGTTAAACAGGACTTCACTAAGAGGCTGTGTTAAACAGGACTTCACTAAGAGGCTGTGCTAAACAGGACTTCACTAAGAGGCTGTGTTAAACAGGACTTCACTAAGAGGCTGTATTAAACAGGACTTCACTAAGAGGCTGTGTTAAACAGGACTTCACTAAGAGGCTGTATTAAACAGTACTAAGAGGTTGTGTTAAACAGGACTTCACTAAGAGGCTGTATTAAACAGGACTTCACTAAGAGGCTGTATTAAACAGGACTTCACTAAGAGGCTGTGTTAAACAGGACTTCACTAAGAGGCTGTAAGATTAAACAGCACTAAGAGGCTGTGTTAAACAGGACTTCACTAAGAGGCTGTATTAAACAGGACTTCACTAAGAGGCTGTATTAAACAGGACTTCACTAAGAGGCTGTGTTAAACAGGACTTCACTAAGAGGCTGTGTTAAACAGGACTTCAATAAGAGGCTGTGTTAAACAGGACTTCACTAAGAGGCTGTGTTAAACAGGACTTCACTAAGAGGCTGTGTTAAACAGGACTTCACTAAGAGGCTGTGTTAAACAGGACTTCACTAAGAGGCTGTGTTAAACAGGACTTCACTAAGAGGCTGTGTTAAACAGGACTTCACTAAGAGGCTGTGTTAAACAGGACTTCACTAAGAGGCTGTGTTAAACAGGACTTCACTAAGAGGCTGTGTTAAACAGGACTTCACTAAGAGGCTGTGTTAAACAGGACTTCACTAAGAGGCTGTGTTAAACAGGACTTCAATAAGAGGCTGTGTTAAACAGGACTTCACTAAGAGGCTGTGTTAAACAGGACTTCACTAAGAGGCTGTGTTAAACAGGACTTCACTAAGAGGCTGTATTAAACAGCACTAAGAGGCTGTGTTAAACAGGACTTCACTAAGAGGCTGTATTAAACAGGACTTCACTAAGAGGCTGTGTTAAACAGGACTTCACTAAGAGGCTGTGTTAAACAGGACTTCACTAAGAGGCTGTGTTAAACAGGACTTCACTAAGAGGCTGTATTAAACAGGACTTCACTAAGAGGCTGTGTTAAACAGGACTTCACTAAGAGGCTGTATTAAACAGCACTAAGAGGCTGTATTAAACAGGACTTCACTAAGAGGCTGTATTAAACAGGACTTCACTAAGAGGCTGTGTTAAACAGGACTTCACTAAGAGGCTGTATTAAACAGCACTAAGAGGCTGTGTTAAACAGGACTTCACTAAGAGGCTGTATTAAACAGGACTTCACTAAGAGGCTGTATTAAACAGGACTTCACTAAGAGGCTGTGTTAAACAGGACTTCACTAAGAGGCTGTGTTAAACAGGACTTCACTAAGAGGCTGTGTTAAACAGGACTTCACTAAGAGGCTGTGCTAAACAGGACTTCACTAAGAGGCTGTGTTAAACAGGACTTCACTAAGAGGCTGTATTAAACAGGACTTCACTAAGAGGCTGTGTTAAACAGGACTTCACTAAGAGGCTGTGTTAAACAGACTTACTAAGAGGTTGTGTTAAACAGGACTTCACTAAGAGGCTGTATTAAACAGGACTTCACTAAGAGGCTGTATTAAACAGGACTTCACTAAGAGGCTGTGTTAAACAGGACTTCACTAAGAGGCTGTATTAAACAGCACTAAGAGGCTGTGTTAAACAGGACTTCACTAAGAGGCTGTATTAAACAGACTTCACTAAGACTAAGAGGCTGTATTAAACAGGACTTCACTAAGAGGCTGTATTAAACAGGACTTCACTAAGAGGCTGTGTTAAACAGGACTTCACTAAGAGGCTGTATTAAACAGGACACTAAGAGGCTGTGTTAAACAGGACTTCACTAAGAGGCTGTATTAAACAGGACTTCACTAAGAGGCTGTATTAAACAGGACTTCACTAAGAGGCTGTGTTAAACAGGACTTCACTAAGAGGCTGTGTTAAACAGGACTTCACTAAGAGGCTGTGTTAAACAGGACTTCACTAAGAGGCTGTGCTAAACAGGACTTCACTAAGAGGCTGTGTTAAACAGGACTTCACTAAGAGGCTGTATTAAACAGGACTTCACTAAGAGGCTGTGTTAAACAGGACTTCACTAAGAGGCTGTATTAAACAGTACTAAGAGGTTGTGTTAAACAGGACTTCACTAAGAGGCTGTATTAAACAGGACTTCACTAAGAGGCTGTATTAAACAGGACTTCAATAAGAGGCTGTGTTAAACAGGACTTCACTAAGAGGCTGTATTAAACAGCACTAAGAGGCTGTGTTAAACAGGACTTCACTAAGAGGCTGTATTAAACAGGACTTCACTAAGAGGCTGTATTAAACAGGACTTCACTAAGAGGCTGTGTTAAACAGGACTTCACTAAGAGGCTGTGTTAAACAGGACTTCAATAAGAGGCTGTGTTAAACAGGACTTCACTAAGAGGCTGTGTTAAACAGGACTTCACTAAGAGGCTGTGTTAAACAGGACTTCACTAAGAGGCTGTGTTAAACAGGACTTCACTAGAGGCTGTGTTAAACAGGACTTCACTAAGAGGCTGTGTTAAACAGGACTTCACTAAGAGGCTGTGTTAAACAGGACTTCACTAAGAGGCTGTGTTAAACAGGACTTCACTAAGAGGCTGTGTTAAACAGGACTTCACTAAGAGGCTGTGTTAAACAGGACTTCACTAAGAGGCTGTGTTAAACAGGACTTCAATAAGAGGCTGTGTTAAACAGGACTTCACTAAGAGGCTGTGTTAAACAGGACTTCACTAAGAGGCTGTGTTAAACAGGACTTCACTAAGAGGCTGTGTTAAACAGGACTTCACTAAGAGGCTGTATTAAACAGCACTAAGAGGCTGTGTTAAACAGGACTTCACTAAGAGGCTGTATTAAACAGGACTTCACTAAGAGGCTGTATTAAACAGGACTTCACTAGAGGCTGTGTTAAACAGGACTTCACTAAGAGAGGCTGTGCTAAACAGGACTTCACTAAGAGGCTGTGTTAAACAGGACTTCACTAAGAGGCTGTATTAAACAGGACTTCACTAAGAGGCTGTTTTAAACAGGACTTCACTAAGAGGCTGTGTTAAACAGGACTTCACTAAGAGGCTGTATTAAACAGGACTTCACTAAGAGGCTGTGTTAAACAGGACTTCACTAAGAGGCTGTGTTAAACAGGACTTCACTAAGAGGCTGTGTTAAACAGGACTTCACTAAGAGGCTGTGCTAAACAGGACTTCACTAAGAGGCTGTGTTAAACAGGACTTCACTAAGAGGCTGTATTAAACAGGACTTCACTAAGAGGCTGTGTTAAACAGGACTTCACTAAGAGGCTGTATTAAACAGTACTAAGAGGCTGTGTTAAACAGGACTTCACTAAGAGGCTGTATTAAACAGGACTTCACTAAGAGGCTGTATTAAACAGGACTTCACTAAGAGGCTGTGTTAAACAGGACTTCACTAAGAGGCTGTATTAAACAGCACTAAGAGGCTGTGTTAAACAGGACTTCACTAAGAGGCTGTATTAAACAGGACTTCACTAAGAGGCTGTATTAAACAGGACTTCACTAAGAGGCTGTGTTAAACAGGACTTCACTAAGAGGCTGTGTTAAACAGGACTTCAATAAGAGGCTGTGTTAAACAGGACTTCACTAAGAGGCTGTATTAAACAGGACTTCACTAAGAGGCTGTGTTAAACAGGACTTCACTAAGAGGCTGTGTTAAACAGGACTTCACTAAGAGGCTGTATTAAACAGGACTTCACTAAGAGGCTGTGTTAAACAGGACTTCACTAAGAGGCTGTATTAAACAGCACTAAGAGGCTGTATTAAACAGGACTTCACTAAGAGGCTGTATTAAACAGGACTTCACTAAGAGGCTGTGTTAAACAGGACTTCACTAAGAGGCTGTATTAAACAGCACTAAGAGGCTGTGTTAAACAGGACTTCACTAGAGGCTGTATTAAACAGGACTTCACTAAGAGGCTGTATTAAACAGGACTTCACTAAGAGGCTGTGTTAAACAGGACTTCACTAAGAGGCTGTGTTAAACAGGACTTCACTAAGAGGCTGTGTTAAACAGGACTTCACTAAGAGGCTGTGCTAAACAGGACTTCACTAAGAGGCTGTGTTAAACAGGACTTCACTAAGAGGCTGTATTAAACAGGACTTCACTAAGAGGCTGTGTTAAACAGGACTTCACTAAGAGGCTGTATTAAACAGTACTAAGAGGTTGTGTTAAACAGGACTTCACTAAGAGGCTGTATTAAACAGGACTTCACTAAGAGGCTGTATTAAACAGGACTTCACTAAGAGGCTGTGTTAAACAGGACTTCACTAAGAGGCTGTATTAAACAGCACTAGAGGCTGTGTTAAACAGGACTTCACTAAGAGGCTGTATTAAACAGGACTTCACTAAGAGGCTGTATTAAACAGGACTTCACTAAGAGGCTGTGTTAAACAGGACTTCACTAAGAGGCTGTGTTAAACAGGACTTCAATAAGAGGCTGTGTTAAACAGGACTTCACTAAGAGGCTGTGTTAAACAGGACTTCACTAAGAGGCTGTGTTAAACAGGACTTCACTAAGAGGCTGTGTTAAACAGGACTTCACTAAGAGGCTGTGTTAAACAGGACTTCACTAAGAGGCTGTGTTAAACAGGACTTCACTAAGAGGCTGTGTTAAACAGGACTTCACTAAGAGGCTGTGTTAAACAGGACTTCACTAAGAGGCTGTGTTAAACAGGACTTCACTAAGAGGCTGTGTTAAACAGGACTTCACTAAGAGGCTGTGTTAAACAGGACTTCAATAAGAGGCTGTGTTAAACAGGACTTCACTAAGAGGCTGTGTTAAACAGGACTTCACTAAGAGGCTGTGTTAAACAGGACTTCACTAAGAGGCTGTGTTAAACAGGACTTCACTAAGAGGCTGTATTAAACAGCACTAAGAGGCTGTGTTAAACAGGACTTCACTAAGAGGCTGTATTAAACAGGACTTCACTAAGAGGCTGTATTAAACAGGACTTCACTAAGAGGCTGTGTTAAACAGGACTTCACTAAGAGGCTGTATTAAACAGCACTAAGAGGCTGTGTTAAACAGTACTTCACTAAGAGGCTGTATTAAACAGGACTTCACTAAGAGGCTGTTTTAAACAGGACTTCACTAAGAGGCTGTGTTAAACAGGACTTCACTAAGAGGCTGTATTAAACAGCACTAAGAGGCTGTGTTAAACAGGACTTCACTAAGAGGCTGTATTAAACAGGACTTCACTAAGAGGCTGTATTAAACAGGACTTCACTAAGAGGCTGTGTTAAACAGGACTTCACTAAGAGGCTGTGTTAAACAGGACTTCACTAAGAGGCTGTGTTAAACAGGACTTCACTAAGAGGCTGTGCTAAACAGGACTTCACTAAGAGGCTGTGTTAAACAGGACTTCACTAAGAGGCTGTATTAAACAGGACTTCACTAGAGGCTGTGTTAAACAGGACTTCACTAAGAGGGCTGTATTAAACAGTACTAAGAGGCTGTGTTAAACAGGACTTCACTAAGAGGCTGTATTAAACAGGACTTCACTAAGAGGCTGTATTAAACAGGACTTCACTAAGAGGCTGTGTTAAACAGGACTTCACTAAGAGGCTGTGTTAAACAGGACTTCACTAAGAGGCTGTGTTAAACAGGACTTCACTAAGAGGCTGTGCTAAACAGGACTTCACTAAGAGGCTGTGTTAAACAGGACTTCACTAAGAGGCTGTATTAAACAGGACTTCACTAAGAGGCTGTGTTAAACAGGACTTCACTAAGAGGCTGTATTAAACAGTACTAAGAGGTTGTGTTAAACAGGACTTCACTAAGAGGCTGTATTAAACAGGACTTCACTAAGAGGCTGTATTAAACAGGACTTCACTAAGAGGCTGTGTTAAACAGGACTTCACTAAGAGGCTGTATTAAACAGCACTAAAAGGCTGTGTTAAACAGGACTTCACTAAGAGGCTGTATTAAACAGGACTTCACTAAGAGGCTGTATTAAACAGGACTTCACTAAGAGGCTGTGTTAAACAGGACTTCACTAAGAGGCTGTATTAAACAGGACTTCACTAAGAGGCTGTATTAAACAGGACTTCACTAAGAGGCTGTGTTAAACAGGACTTCACTAAGAGGCTGTATTAAACAGCACTAAGAGGCTGTGTTAAACAGGACTTCACTAAGAGGCTGTGTTAAACAGGACTTCACTAAGAGGCTGTGTTAAACAGGACTTCACTAAGAGGCTGTGTTAAACAGGACTTCACTAAGAGGCTGTATTAAACAGGACTTCAATAAGAGGCTGTGTTAAACAGGACTTCACTAAGAGGCTGTGTTAAACAGGACTTCACTAAGAGGCTGTGTTAAACAGGACTTCACTAAGAGGCTGTGTTAAACAGGACTTCACTAAGAGGCTGTGTTAAACAGGACTTCACTAAGAGGCTGTGTTAAACAGGACTTCACTAAGAGGCTGTGTTAAACAGGACTTCACTAAGAGGCTGTGTTAAACAGGACTTCACTAAGAGGCTGTGTTAAACAGGACTTCACTAAGAGGCTGTGTTAAACAGGACTTCAATAAGAGGCTGTGTTAAACAGGACTTCACTAAGAGGCTGTGTTAAACAGGACTTCACTAAGAGGCTGTGTTAAACAGGACTTCACTAAGAGGCTGTGTTAAACAGGACTTCACTAAGAGGCTGTATTAAACAGCACTAAGAGGCTGTGTTAAACAGGACTTCACTAAGAGGCTGTATTAAACAGGACTTCACTAAGAGGCTGTATTAAACAGGACTTCACTAAGAGGCTGTGTTAAACAGGACTTCACTAAGAGGCTGTATTAAACAGCACTAAGAGGCTGTGTTAAACAGGACTTCACTAAGAGGCTGTATTAAACAGGACTTCACTAAGAGGCTGTATTAAACAGGACTTCACTAAGAGGCTGTGTTAAACAGGACTTCACTAAGAGGCTGTATTAAACAGCACTAAGAGGCTGTGTTAAACAGGACTTCACTAAGAGGCTGTATTAAACAGGACTTCACTAAGAGGCTGTATTAAACAGGACTTCACTAAGAGGCTGTGTTAAACAGGACTTCACTAAGAGGCTGTGTTAAACAGGACTTCACTAAGAGGCTGTGTTAAACAGGACTTCACTAAGAGGCTGTGTTAAACAGGACTTCACTAAGAGGCTGTGTTAAACAGGACTTCACTAAGAGGCTGTATTAAACAGGACTTCACTAAGAGGCTGTGTTAAACAGGACTTCACTAAGAGGCTGTATTAAACAGTACTAAGAGGCTGTGTTAAACAGGACTTCACTAAGAGGCTGTATTAAACAGGACTTCACTAAGAGGCTGTATTAAACAGGACTTCACTAAGAGGCTGTGTTAAACAGGACTTCACTAAGAGGCTGTATTAAACAGCACTAAGAGGCTGTGTTAAACAGGACTTCACTAAGAGGCTGTATTAAACAGGACTTCACTAAGAGGCTGTATTAAACAGGACTTCACTAAGAGGCTGTGTTAAACAGGACTTCACTAAGAGGCTGTATTAAACAGCACTAAGAGGCTGTGTTAAACAGCACTTCACTAAGAGGCTGTATTAAACAGGACTTCACTAAGAGGCTGTGTTAAACAGGACTTCACTAAGAGGCTGTATTAAACAGCACTAAGAGGCTGTGTTAAACAGGACTTCACTAAGAGGCTGTATTAAACAGGACTTCACTAAGAGGCTGTATTAAACAGGACTTCACTAAGAGGCTGTGTTAAACAGGACTTCACTAAGAGGCTGTGTTAAACAGGACTTCACTAAGAGGCTGTGTTAAACAGGACTTCACTAAGAGGCTGTGTTAAACAGGACTTCACTAAGAGGCTGTGTTAAACAGGACTTCACTAAGAGGCTGTGTTGTACAGGACTTCACTAAGAGGCTGTGTTGTACAGGACTTCACTAAGAGGCTGTGTTAAACAGGACTTCACTAAGAGGCTGTGTTAATCAGGACTTCACTAAGAGGCTGTGTTAAACAGGACCTCACTGAGAGGCTGTTTTAAACAGGACTTCACCGAAAGGCTGTGTTAAACAGGACTTCACTAAGAGGCTGTATTAAACAGGACTTCACTAAGAGGCTGTGTTAAACAGGACTTCACTAAGAGGCTGTATTAAACAGCACTAAGAGGCTGTGTTAAACAGGACTTCACTAAGAGGCTGTGTTAAACAGGACTTCACTAAGAGGCTGTGTTAAACAGGACTTCACTAAGAGGCTGTATTAAACAGCACTAAGAGGCTGTGTTAAACAGGACTTCACTAAGAGGCTGTATTAAACAGGACTTCACTAAGAGGCTGTATTAAACAGGACTTCACTAAGAGGCTGTGTTAAACAGGACTTCACTAAGAGGCTGTGTTAAACAGGACTTCACTAAGAGGCTGTGTTAAACAGGACTTCACTAAGAGGCTGTGCTAAACAGGACTTCACTAAGAGGCTGTGTTAAACAGGACTTCACTAAGAGGCTGTATTAAACAGGACTTCACTAAGAGGCTGTGTTAAACAGGACTTCACTAAGAGGCTGTATTAAACAGTACTAAGAGGCTGTGTTAAACAGGACTTCACTAAGAGGCTGTATTAAACAGGACTTCACTAAGAGGCTGTATTAAACAGGACTTCACTAAGAGGCTGTGTTAAACAGGACTTCACTAAGAGGCTGTGTTAAACAGGACTTCACTAAGAGGCTGTGTTAAACAGGACTTCACTAAGAGGCTGTGCTAAACAGGACTTCACTAAGAGGCTGTGTTAAACAGGACTTCACTAAGAGGCTGTATTAAACAGGACTTCACTAAGAGGCTGTGTTAAACAGGACTTCACTAAGAGGCTGTATTAAACAGTACTAAGAGGTTGTGTTAAACAGGACTTCACTAAGAGGCTGTATTAAACAGGACTTCACTAAGAGGCTGTATTAAACAGGACTTCACTAAGAGGCTGTGTTAAACAGGACTTCACTAAGAGGCTGTATTAAACAGCACTAAAAGGCTGTGTTAAACAGGACTTCACTAAGAGGCTGTATTAAACAGGACTTCACTAAGAGGCTGTATTAAACAGGACTTCACTAAGAGGCTGTGTTAAACAGGACTTCACTAAGAGGCTGTATTAAACAGGACTTCACTAAGAGGCTGTATTAAACAGGACTTCACTAAGAGGCTGTGTTAAACAGGACTTCACTAAGAGGCTGTATTAAACAGCACTAAGAGGCTGTGTTAAACAGGACTTCACTAAGAGGCTGTGTTAAACAGGACTTCACTAAGAGGCTGTGTTAAACAGGACTTCACTAAGAGGCTGTGTTAAACAGGACTTCACTAAGAGGCTGTATTAAACAGGACTTCAATAAGAGGCTGTGTTAAACAGGACTTCACTAAGAGGCTGTGTTAAACAGGACTTCACTAAGAGGCTGTGTTAAACAGGACTTCACTAAGAGGCTGTGTTAAACAGGACTTCACTAAGAGGCTGTGTTAAACAGGACTTCACTAAGAGGCTGTGTTAAACAGGACTTCACTAAGAGGCTGTGTTAAACAGGACTTCACTAAGAGGCTGTGTTAAACAGGACTTCACTAAGAGGCTGTGTTAAACAGGACTTCACTAAGAGGCTGTGTTAAACAGGACTTCAATAAGAGGCTGTGTTAAACAGGACTTCACTAAGAGGCTGTGTTAAACAGGACTTCACTAAGAGGCTGTGTTAAACAGGACTTCACTAAGAGGCTGTGTTAAACAGGACTTCACTAAGAGGCTGTATTAAACAGCACTAAGAGGCTGTGTTAAACAGGACTTCACTAAGAGGCTGTATTAAACAGGACTTCACTAAGAGGCTGTATTAAACAGGACTTCACTAAGAGGCTGTGTTAAACAGGACTTCACTAAGAGGCTGTATTAAACAGCACTAAGAGGCTGTGTTAAACAGGACTTCACTAAGAGGCTGTATTAAACAGGACTTCACTAAGAGGCTGTATTAAACAGGACTTCACTAAGAGGCTGTGTTAAACAGGACTTCACTAAGAGGCTGTATTAAACAGCACTAAGAGGCTGTGTTAAACAGGACTTCACTAAGAGGCTGTATTAAACAGGACTTCACTAAGAGGCTGTATTAAACAGGACTTCACTAAGAGGCTGTGTTAAACAGGACTTCACTAAGAGGCTGTGTTAAACAGGACTTCACTAAGAGGCTGTGTTAAACAGGACTTCACTAAGAGGCTGTGCTAAACAGGACTTCACTAAGAGGCTGTGTTAAACAGGACTTCACTAAGAGGCTGTATTAAACAGGACTTCACTAAGAGGCTGTGTTAAACAGGACTTCACTAAGAGGTTGTATTAAACAGTACTAAGAGGCTGTGTTAAACAGGACTTCACTAAGAGGCTGTATTAAACAGGACTTCACTAAGACGCTGTATTAAACAGGACTTCACTAAGAGGCTGTGTTAAACAGGCCTTCACTAAGAGGCTGTATTAAACAGCACTAAGAGGCTGTGTTAAACAGGACTTCACTAAGAGGCTGTATTAAACAGGACTTCACTAAGAGGCTGTATTAAACAGGACTTCACTAAGAGGCTGTGTTAAACAGGACTTCACTAAGAGGCTGTATTAAACAGCACTAAGAGGCTGTGTTAAACAGCACTTCACTAAGAGGCTGTATTAAACAGGACTTCACTAAGAGGCTGTGTTAAACAGGACTTCACTAAGAGGCTGTATTAAACAGCACTAAGAGGCTGTGTTAAACAGGACTTCACTAAGAGGCTGTATTAAACAGGACTTCACTAAGAGGCTGTATTAAACAGGACTTCACTAAGAGGCTGTGTTAAACAGGACTTCACTAAGAGGCTGTGTTAAACAGGACTTCACTAAGAGGCTGTGTTAAACAGGACTTCACTAAGAGGCTGTGCTAAACAGGACTTCACTAAGAGGCTGTGTTAAACAGGACTTCACTAAGAGGCTGTGTTGTACAGGACTTCACTAAGAGGCTGTGTTGTACAGGACTTCACTAAGAGGCTGTGTTAAACAGGACTTCACTAAGAGGCTGTGTTAATCAGGACTTCACTAAGAGGCTGTGTTAAACAGGACCTCACTGAGAGGCTGTTTTAAACAGGACTTCACCGAAAGGCTGTGTTAAACAGGACTTCACTAAGAGGCTGTATTAAACAGGACTTCACTAAGAGGCTGTGTTAAACAGGACTTCACTAAGAGGCTGTATTAAACAGCACTAAGAGGCTGTGTTAAACAGGACTTCACTAAGAGGCTGTGTTAAACAGGACTTCACTAAGAGGCTGTGTTAAACAGGACTTCACTAAGAGGCTGTGTTAAACAGGACTTCACTAAGAGGCTGTATTAAACAGAACTTCACTAAGAGGCTGTGTTAAACAGGACTTCACTAAGAGGCTGTGTTAAACAGGACTTCACTAAGAGGCTGTGTTAAACAGGACTTCACTAAGAGGCTGTGTTAAACAGGACTTCACTAAGAGGCTGTGTTAAACAGGACTTCACTAAGAGGCTGTGTTAAACAGGACTTCAATAAGAGGCTGTGTTAAACAGGACTTCACTAAGAGGCTGTGTTAAACAGGACTTCACTAAGAGGCTGTGTTAAACAGGACTTCACTAAGAGGCTGTGTTAAACAGGACTTCACTAAGAGGCTGTGTTAAACAGGACTTCACTAGAGGCTGTGTTAAACAGCACTAAGAGGCTGTGTTAAACAAGACTTCACTAAGAGGCTGTGTTAAACAGGACTTCACTAAGAGGCTGTGTTAAACAGGACTTCACTAAGAGGCTGTGTTAAACAGGAATCCACTAAGAGGCTGTATTAAACAGGACTTCACTAAGAGGCTGTGTTAAACAGGATTTCACTAAGATGCTGTGTTAAACAGGACTTCACTAAGAGGCTGTGTTAAACAGGACTTCACTAAGAGGCTGTGTTAAACAGGACTTCACTAAGAGGCTGTGTTAAACAGGACTTCACTAAGAGGCTGTGTTAAACAGGACTTCACTAAGAGGCTGTGTTAAACAGGACTTCACTAAGAGGCTGTGTTAAACATGACCTCACTGAGAGGCTGTTTTAAACAGGACTTCACCGAGAGGCTGTGTTAAACAGGACTTCACTAAGAGGCTGTATTAAACAGGACTTCACTAAGAGGCTGTATTAAACAGGACTTCACTAAGAGGCTGTGTTAAACAGGACTTCACTAAGAGGCTGTATTAAACAGCACTAAGAGGCTGTGTTAAACAGGACTTCACTAAGAGGCTGTGTTAAACAGGACTTCACTAAGAGGCTGTGTTAAACAGGACTTCACTAAGAGGCTGTGTTAAACAGGACTTCACTAAGAGGCTGTATTAAACAGAACTTCACTAAGAGGCTGTGTTAAACAGGACTTCACTAAGAGGCTGTGTTAAACAGGACTTCACTAAGAGGCTGTGTTAAACAGGACTTCACTAAGAGGCTGTGTTAAACAGGACTTCACTAAGAGGCTGTGTTAAACAGGACTTCACTAAGAGGCTGTGTTAAACAGGACTTCACTAAGAGGCTGTGTTAAACAGGACTTCAATAAGAGGCTGTGTTAAACAGGACTTCACTAAGAGGCTGTGTTAAACAGGACTTCACTAAGAGGCTGTGTTAAACAGGACTTCACTAAGAGGCTGTGTTAAACAGGACTTCACTAAGAGGCTGTGTTAAACAGGACTTCACTAAGAGGCTGTGTTAAACAGCACTAAGAGGCTGTGTTAAACAAGACTTCACTAAGAGGCTGTGTTAAACAGGACTTCACTAAGAGGCTGTGTTAAACAGGACTTCACTAAGAGGCTGTGTTAAACAGGAATCCACTAAGAGGCTGTATTAAACAGGACTTCACTAAGAGGCTGTGTTAAACAGGATTTCACTAAGATGCTGTGTTAAACAGGACTTCACTAAGAGGCTGTGTTAAACAGGACTTCACTAAGAGGCTGTGTTAAACAGGACTTCACTAAGAGGCTGTGTTAAACAGGACTTCACTAAGAGGCTGTGTTAAACAGGACTTCACTAAGAGGCTTCGTTAAACAGGACGTCACTAAGAGGCTGTGTTAAACAGGACTTCACTAAGAGGCTGCGTTAAGCAGGACTTCACTAAGAGGCTGTGTTAAACAGGACTTCACTAAGATGCTGTGTTAAACAGGACTTCACTAAGAGGCTGTGTTAAACAGGACTTCACTAAGAGGCTGTGTTAAACAGCACTAAGAGGCTGTGTTAAACAGGACTTCACTAAGAGGCTGTGTTAAACAGGACTTCACTAAGAGGCTGTGTTAAACAGGACTTCACTAAGAGGCTGTGTTAAACAGGAATCCACTAAGAGGCTGTTTTAAACAGGACTTCACTAAGAGGCTGTGTTAAACAGGACTTCACTAAGAGGCTGTGTTAAACAGGACTTCACTAAGAGGCTGTGTTAAACAGGACTTCACTAAGTCTAGGAGATTACAGATACATGCTGCCTGTGTGTTTGTCTTGTTGTGTGTTTGTTTTGTTGTGTGTTTTGTTGTGTGTTTGTCTTGTTGTGTGTTTGTTTTGTTGTGTGTTTTGTTGTGTGTTTGTCTTGTTGTGTGTTTGTCTTGTTGTGTGTTTTGTTGTGTGTTTGTCTTGTTGTGTGTTTGTCTTGTTGTGTGTTTATCTTGTTGTGTGTTTGTTTTGTTGTGTGTTTGTCTTGTTGTGTGTTTGTCTTGTTGTGTGTTTGTTTTGTTGTGTGTTTGTCTTGTTGTGTGTTTGTCTTGTTGTGTGTTTATCTTGTTGTGTGTTTATCTTGTTGTGTGTTTGTTTTGTTGTTTGTTTTGTTGTGTGTTTTGTTTGTCTTGTTGTGTGTTTGTCTTGTTGTGTGTTTGTCTTGTTGTGTGTTTGTCTTGTTGTGTGTTTGTCTTGTTGTGTGTTTGTTTTGTTGTGTGTTTGTCTTGTTGTGTGTTTGTCTTGTTGTGTGTTTGTCTTGTTTTGTGTTTGTCTTGTTGTGTGTTTGTCATGTTGTGTGTTTGTCTTGTTGTGTGTTTGTCTTGTTGTGTGTTTGTCTTGTTGTGTGTTTGTTTTGTTGTGTGTTTGTTTTGTTGTGTGTTTTGTTGTGTGTTTTTGTCTTGTTGTGTGTTTGTCTTGTTGTGTGTTTGTGTGTGTATCTCCTCTCTTTGTCACCAGTGTATTTTACCGAATACCTGCAGGTCACTGGAAGTTCCTACTTCTGTTCTTTCCAACAAACAGACAATTAGACACCCAGGAAATAACAACTTTGAATCAGGGATTCATTGGTTTGGTGTTGTTGTTGAAAAATGCATACCATTATTAAACCCATTGAATTGGAAATCCATTCAATGAATCCCCACGTGGATTCCTTCCCAAGCACATTCAGAGAGGATGAGAGCCTCGGCTGTCACCTGAATGACCTGTCTTACCCTGCAGTAACTGTTTAACAGGTGACGTTTAGAAAACCCCAAACAGAAAGGGGGTCCGTGGACAATGGGGACCGGAGGGAAGAGGATGGAGATGATGAGGAGGGTGGTCTCCTCAAGTCCTGGTGATTAGGCTGTTTGTCTACTACTCAGCTCCATTAGGAGGCTGGCACGTCTCACTCATTAGCTGGGAGCCGGGTGCTCTTCGCCAGGCCCTGCCGGGCTGTAGCCGCTACGTACAGGGACAGAGGTGATTTAGGGAAAAATCTCTCCAATCTGCTGCATTAAACATTTGGCCGGTATGGATCCATCCAAGTATTGAAAATCAATAGTCACATGACAAGGAGAGGGTCAGAGGTCACGTGAATTAAGCAGTTTAATCACTTCTGCTACACTGTCTTCCTCCCTTCCTCTCCCCTCCTCTCTTCATCCTCCCTCCTCTCTCCCTTCACCTCCTCCTCTCTCCCTCCACCTCCTCTCCCTCCTTCCTCCTCTCTCTCCCTCTCCCTCCTCTCTCCCTTCACCTCCTCCTCTCTCCCTCCACCTCCTCTCCCTCCTCTCTCCCTCCACCTCCTCTCTCCCTCCATCTCCTATCCCCCTCCTTTCCCACCTCCTCTCCCACCTCCTCTCCCCTCCTCTCCCACCTCCTCTCCCCCTCGACCTCTCCACTTACTCTCCATCTCCTCTCCCACCGCCTCTCTCCCTCCACCTCATCCAACTCCTCTACCCCTCCTCTTTCACTCCTCTCTCCCTCTACCTCATCCACCTCCTCATCCACCTCCTCTCCACCTCCTCTCCCCCTCCTCTCCCACCTACTCTCTCCCTCCACCTCCTCTCCCACCTCCTCTCTCCCTCTACCTCATCCAACTCCTCTCCACCTCCTCTCCCATCTCCTCTTCCCCTCCTCTCCCACCGCCTCTCCCTCCACCTCATCCAACTCCTCCACCCCTCCTCTTTCCCTCCTCTCCCACCTCCTCTTTCCCTCCTCTCTCCCTCTACCTCATCCACCTCCTCATCCACCTCCTCTCCACCCCCTCTCCCCCTCCTCTCCCACCTACTCTCTCCCTCCACCTCCTCTCCCACCTCCTCTCTCCCTCTACCTCATCCAACTCCTCTACCCCTCCTCTCTCCTCTCGCCCTCTCCACCTCTTCTCCACCACCTCTCCTCCTCCACCTCCTCTCCACCATCTCTCCTCCTCCACCTCCTCTCCACCACCTCTCTCCCTCCACCTCCTCTCCCACCTCCTCTCTCCCTCTACCTCATCCAACTCCTCTACCCCTCCTCTCTCCTCTCGACCTCTCCACCTCTTCTCCACCACCTCTCCTCCTCCACCTCCTCTCCACCATCTCTCCTCCTCCACCTCCTCTCCACCACCTCTCCTCCTCCACCTCCTCTCCACCACCTCTCCTCCTCCACCTCCTCTCTACCTCTCCACCTCCTCTCTACCACCTCTCCTCCTCCTCCTCCTCTCTACCTCTCCTCCTCCTCCTCTCTACCTCTCCACCTCCTCTCCACCACCTCTCCTCCTCCTCCTCCTCTCTACCTCTCCACCTCCTCTCCACCACCTCTCCTCCTCCTCCTCCTCTCTACCTCTCCTCCTCCTCCTCCTCCTCTCTACCTCTCCACCTCCTCTCCACCACCTCTCCTCCTCCTCCTCCTCTCTACCTCTCCTCCTCCTCCTCCTCTCTACCTCTCCACCTCCTCTCCACCACCTCTCCTCCTCCTCCTCCTCTCTACCTCTCCAACTCCTCTACCCCTCCTCTGTCCTCTCGACCTCTCCACCTCCTCTCCACCACCTCTCCACCTCCTCTCCACCACCTCTCCTCCTCCTCCTCCTCTCTACCTCCCCTCCTACCCCTCCTCTCTCCTCTCGACCTCTCCACCTCCTCTCCACCACCTCTCCTCCTCCGCCTCCTCTCTACCTCTCCACCTCCTCTCCACCACCTCTCCTCCTCCTCCTCCTCTCTACCTCCCCTCCTACCCCTCCTCTCCTCCTCTCGACCTCTCCACCTCCTCTCCACCACCTCTCCTCCTCCTCCTCCTCCTCCTCTCCACCTCCCTCTCCCTCCTCTCCTCCTCCTCCTCCTCCTCCTCTCCACCTCCTCTCCTCCTCCTCCTCCTCTCCACCTCCTCTCCACCTCCCCTCTCCTCCTCCTCCTCCTCCTCCTCTCTCCTCCTCCTCCTCCTCCTCCTCCTCCTCCTCTCTACCTCCCCTCCTACCCCTCCTCCTCTCCACCTCCTCTCCCTCCTCTCCTCCTCCTCCTCCTCTCTACCTCCCCTCCTACCCCACCCTTTCCAGATTCTGTTTAGGCTCACTTGGCCTCACCTAATCAGAAGTAGTGATATTATGTGATTGAGGATTGGATGTTCTTTCCCGAAATCACTATATGTTGAAATACAAAGACCATTTCCATTCAAAACACCCAAAACAACCCATTAGTTCACCTGTCTGTGTTTTGGTGCAGGATTATCAGCCCGTTGAGCTCAGGAGGTTTTAGAAGCCAAAAGTTGCCATCCCCCGGGCAACCAACTATAAAAAAATAAATAATACTCATATTAAACTAAGAGGGATTTATTTCCCTGTTCTTTAAAAAACAAAATCCCAACGGGTCATGTATGGTTGTGATTAGCTAAAACAAAACAAACACACACACAAAAAAACGAATTATATGTAAATCACTTGATTTGTTATTTTTGTGTGTGTTTTTTTAAAGAGGTTGTTAGAGGTCAAATAACATTGTGAGCTCATGCTTACGCTTAGGACTACAGCTTCAGGGGAGGGTTTCATGCCAGAGAAAACACATGTAATTACCCCAGGTGTTTTGTTTACGAGTTTACAAAACAGTACGGTTCAAAACAAAATCAAATAAATAATAATTATAATAATAAATAATAATAATGCTGGAAATGGAATCTGCTCTGTGTAGTGCGAGAAGAGCAGTCAGTGACCATAATGACTTGCTCTGACATACATTCATTCTCAAATGAAAAGAGCCTTACAAAATAAAACCCATCCATTTATAATCCAAGATTTGTCAGGGGGAGGGGGAGTTATAATCCAAGATTTGTCAGGGGAGTTGATCAACTTGTTGAGAACAAGCATTAAGGCTTAGCTGTATAACGTCAGGTACAGCTCAGCTTGTTGAATATCTTCCCCCAGTAACACATTTATAAGGCTTGAGTCAACAGTCATTTGACATCTCTCAGTTAAGGGGAGACTTGGAATATTATAGATCACCTCGGTAACCGTCAAATCCTGAGCGTCAGTGTATTTCTCTGTTTGACTCGACACAGCAAACGAGGGCCCATGAAGCCGGATCTGTTCAGATGAAGATCAAGTAGCAGAAACGAATCCCCTTTTTGTGTTAGAAAAGGACACATATCGGCTCTTAAATCTCAACGCCTGACACACGTCGGCATCTTCCCGACGGAACTAATCCAACCAGGTTGAAACGCTTCTGACATATTTATGGACCCCATGTGTCAAGAACATACAGAACAACACAGGAACTATAGTCTTAGAGTATTACTGTAAGACAATCCTGAAAACAAGCGCACTGTATCTAACTGTGACCGTCAGTAGTTTGCGTGGCGTGTCTGTCGGTCTGTCCAGCAACACAAGAGACAGACACGTTGATTCTAGTCTTCAACGGCAGAAACACATCGCTGAAAACCTTTCAAAAGGAAATGTGTCAGTACCTTGCCTTCACCAATCAAACAGCACGTCAAAAGGCAAAGAGTTCATTTCAACGTTCACCTCAGTGCTCTGCTGGGCGTCCAGTCCTTCAGTCATTCTTTTGCTTTTCCTCAATCGGCCACCACAGTGTCTGGATCTTTGTCTGAGCCCGGCAGGGCGACCCGCGGTGGAGAGAACACACTCTCCCGTCCGTCTGGGGTTGCAGAGGCTGGTGCCTCTGGGTCCCAGACCAGGAAGCATCCAGGAAGGCCTGGCTTGGGCTCGTTACTTGTCCAGGGCAGTCTGCCACCCAGCACCACACCTGGTCTGTACCATATAACCCAGTTCCACATAACCCAGTACCTTATAACCCAGTTCCACATAACCCAATACCTCAAAACCCAGTACCTCATAACCCAGTACCTTATAACCCAGTACCTGATAACCCAATACCTCAAAACCCAGTACCTCATAACCCAGTACCTTATAACCCAGTACCTCAAAACCCAGTACCTTATAACCCAATACCTCAAAACCCAGTACCTTATAACCCAGTACTACATAACCCAGTACCTCATAACCCAGTACCTTATAACCCAGTAACTCATAACCCAGTACCTCATAACCCAGTACCTTATAACCCAGTACCTCATAACCCAGTACCCCAAAACCCAGTACCCAAAACCCAGTACCATATAACCCAGTACCTCATAATCCAGTACCTTATAACCCAGTACCTCATAACCCAGTACCTAATAACCCAGCAACTTGTAACCCAGTACCTCCCAAGCCAGTACCTTATACCCCAGTACCTAAATAACCCAGTACCTTATAACCCAGTACCTCATACCCCAGTACATCATAACCCAATACCTCTTAACCCAGTACCTTATACCCCAGTACCTCATAACCCAGTACCTCATAACCCAGCACCTCATAACCCAGTACCTTATACCCCAGTACCTCATAACCCAGTACCTTATACCCCAGTACCTCACAACCCCACACCTGATAACCCAGTACCTCATAACCCAGTACCTCATAACCCAGTACCTCATAACCCTGTACCTCATAACCCAGTACCTCATAACCCAGTACCTCATAACCCAGTACCTCCCAAGCCAGTACCTTACACCCCAGTACCTAAATAACCCAGTACCTTATAACCCAGTACCTCATAACCCAGTACCTAAATAACCCAGTACCTGATAACCCTGTCCTTGCACAGGGATGGTTGTACAGATGGCTATATTACTCAGTTATACTGTAGTTACACAGGGATGGTTGTACAGATGGCTATATTACTCAGTTATACTGTAGTTACACAGGGATGGTTGTACAGATGGCTATATTACTCAGTTATACTGTAGTTACACAGTGAGGGTTGTACCAAGCTCTAAATACCCCCCCTCTAAATACCCCACCTCTAAATACCCCACCTCTAAATACCCCACCTCTAAATACCCCACCTCGAAATACCCCACTCTAAATACCCCCCTCTAAATACCCCCTCTAAATACCCCACCTCTAAATACCCCACCCCTAAAAACCCCACTCTAAATACCCCACCTCTAAATACCCTACTTCTAAATACCCCCTCTAAATACACCACCTCTAAATACCCTCTCTAAATACCCCCCTCTAAATACCCCACCTCTAAATACCCTCTAAATACCCCACCTCTAAATACCCCACCGCTAAATACCCCCCTCTAAATACCCCACCTCTACATACCCCACCTCTAAATACCCCACCTCTAAATACCCTCTCTATATCCCCCACCTCGAAATACCCCACCTCTAAATACCCCCCTCTAAATACCCCCTCTAAATACCCCCTCTAAATACCCCACCTCTAAATACCCCACACCTAAAAACCCCACTCTAAATACCCCACCTCTAAATACCCTACTTCTAAATACCCCCCTCTAAATACCCCACCTCTAAATACCCCCTCTAAATACCCCCCTCTAAATACCCCACCTCTAAATACCTCTAAATACCCCACCTCTACATACCCCACCTCTAAATACCCCCCTCTAAATACCCTCTCTAAATACCCCCCTCTAAATACCCCACCTCTACATACCCCACCTCTAAATACCTCACCTCTACATACCCACCTCTACATACCCCACCTCTAAATACCCCACCTCTACATACCCCACCTCTAAATACCCCACCTCTAAATACCCCACCTCAAATACCTCTAAATACCCCACCTCTACTAATACCCCCCTCTAAATACCCCACCTCTAAATACCCCACCTCTAAATACCCCACCTCTAAATACCTACCTCTAAATACCCCACCTCTAAATACCCCACCTCTAAATACTCTACATACCCCCTCTAAATACCCCACCTCTAAATACCCCCACCTCTAAATACCCCACCTCTAAATCCCCCACCTCTAAATCCCCCCACCTCTAAATACCCTCTCTAAATTGCCCACCTCTAAATACCCCACCCCACCTCTAAATCCTACCTCTACATACCCCACCTCTAAATACCCCACCTCTAAATACCCTCTCTAAATCCCCCACCTCTAAATCATCCCACCTCTAAATACCCCACCTCTAAATCCCCACCTCTAAATACCCCACCTCTAAATACCTCTCCCCACCTCTAAATACCCCACCTCTAAATACCCCACCTCTAAATACCCCACCTCTACATACCCCACCTCTAAATACCCCCACCTCTAAATATCCCCCACTCTACCTCTAAATACCCCACCTCTACATACCCCACCTCCTAAATACCCCACCTCTAAATACCCCACCTCTAAATACCCCACCTCTACATACCCCACCCTCAAATAAATACCCCACCTCTAAATACCCCACCTCTAAATACCCCACCTCTACAACCCCACCTCTCTAAATCCCCCAAATACCCCACTTCTAAAAATACCCCACCTCTAAATACCCCACCTCTAAATACCCCACCTCTACCCCACCTCTAAACCCCCTCCCCCACCTCTAAACATACCCCACCTCTAAATACCCCCCACCCCACTTCTAAATACCCCACCTCTAAATACCTCTACATACCCCACCTCTAAATACCCCACTAAATACCCCACCTCTAAATACCCCCCCATCTCTAAATCCCCCCATCTCTAAATAACCCACCTCTAAATCCCCCACCTCTAAATACCCCACCTCTAAATCCCTCACCTCTACATACCCCACCTCTAAATACCCCACCGCTAATTTCCACATGGTACATGTTTTGTTTACCTTCTGACTGTGAAACCTGATCCAGAACTTGACTATTCTATCACGTCACGTTGAAATCAATGGACACGTCTGGGCACTAAACAAAAACAGAGCGTATTTAAAAAAGGTACGCGAAGTGAGACTGTGAATATTATGCAGCGCTGCTTAAACAGAAGTGTTTTCTCAAATGTCTAACACATTTAGCAGAGCATGGCCACGATGAGCCAATCAAACCAGGGATTGATGGAACTGCGTGGTGTGAGAAACACCAAGCCGTCTTGCCAATCACAGCCAAGTAGAGACCAAAAGGGGGGAGGGGCTGACACCCAGAGCTCCAACTTCTGTTCCAGCTTCCGTCTCCAAACAATCTTGATTTGAATTCTGATTGATGTAAATGCCTCCACAACACACCCACACATGTTCTCACACCTACAGCTATGTACTGTACACACAAGGCACAAGTGGTGTAATTAGCACACGTTGTGTGTTTTCTATTAGATTTTATTGGGGTTAGGTTTATTTTAAAACATTTAAATTGCCAAGACAAGGCCCAATTATCAGGCTGAACTGTCACAATATTTGATTGTTTCTTGCGTATTTTATATATTTGTTTTGGGAAGACTGCAAAAAGTGTGAAACTATTTAACGGCACGTGTACACTAACACAGAGAAGACACCATAACACTGTAAACACCATCAACACAACGACAATACTGTGGTGCTACTGAACGACGAGCAGACTGCAGGAAGGCAGGACGAACCCACCGATCAGAATGTGAATCTCAGGGAGATTTTTGAGGGATTGGAAGAGAGAGAGAGAGAGAGAGAGAGAGAGAGAAGGACTCAATCCCTCAGCAAAGGATCTTTAAGCTCTCTAAAAGCACAGTCAGCAGTCAGTATCTTACAATTAATAATTCATGTCTTTGTATGCGGGAGAGGTACGTCGGCTCTAACTTACAAAAGAAACATCTCAGATGAAGGAAAAACATTTTTTTTTTAAAAGAAATTCATGGCTTGTGGATTTAGCTGAAATTCTTCAGGTGCGTAATGACATCTATAATCAGAAATATATTATTTATTACAGGACATGACTTGGTATATTTTATTCAGAGGGAAACTAGACTTCATTCAGGTTACTGGAGGTAGTGTGGTGTAAGGAAAGAATGTGGGCCTCTTCTAAATATACACGGGAAAGTGGAAGCATCACGTCAACATGGCCGCTGTGTTCCACTCCCACTCCACTACACAA
>NW_025747225.1:55000-64581 GCF_021184085.1 Oncorhynchus gorbuscha
GTAGATCAGAGAAGATCTGGGTTTAATATTAAACAGAGTATGAGTAGATCAGAGTGTGTTTATTATTATTTTCATTATCTAGGTTATCACTTCTCTGTTATTTCTCTATTTTCTTAGTCTCTACATTGTTGTGAAGCGTTTCTCTTTAGTTTACACCTGTTGTTTACCAAGCCTACGACACGTCACAATGTATTTAACAGGGAGTACAGAGGTTTACAACCACAGACCGGAACCGATCACAATACCACATCTCTGAACACTGTGAAGCATCTCGTAGTTATCAGACGACAAGCGATCTAGCTATTTTAAGTGTAAGAACACTGTAGTTTGTGTTTGAAGTCGTGTTTGAAAATGAAGCCTCTTTTTCATATTTTACATCACGCTTTGATGAACTTTGTCTCTTTATTTGAATATGATATGTGTGCATGTGGTTATTAAAAAACAAAGTGTTTTAAATTGCTGTAATGCGTTGTTTGGTCACACCAACCCCCTTTCCATCTGGTTGTTTAATTGACATGGACATACATGTTTCTCCAGTGTGAGTTTATGTAGAATTTATGCCTTTGATTATGTTTCTATGTGTTTTTAAAATGATAAATATTTATATATATATATATATACTCTATATCTTATGTTTTCAGAAATTCACAAAAGCCACATTTTTTTCCCTGAGATTTCCAGAGTGCCTCATTAGAGCAGATGAGGCTCCTCTGCCATAGCACTCTGACCCACCTCCAACCCCCAACCCTCTTAGCTCCACCCCCACCCCTCTTAGCTCCACCCCCCACCTGTCTTAGCCCCACCCCCATCCCTATTAGCCCCCTAAAGCTGACAGTGTAGCTGCTTCATTCAGTCTGATAGAACATGTAGGAAAATAAAAGCAAGGCGGGGCCCAGTGAATCGGCCCGTCAGGAAAGGTTCTGTTTCTTGGCTCTCCTCGTTTTGCATTTCCTGTTTATATTGTGCTGCCACCTTGTAGGCCTGTTGTATTCCAGTCATGTTGATGTACTTTATTGTTCAGTATTGCTGCTCATGCAGCTGTAATATTTACTCCTGTGGCATTAGTAGTACCTGAACGGGACATGAAGTACTACTGTGATATTATTAGTACCTGAACGGGACATGAAGTACTACTGTGATATTACTAGTAACTGGACATGATATACTACTGTGATATTACTAGTACCTGGACATGAAGTACTACTGTGATATTACTAGTACCTGGACATGATATACTACTGTGATATTACTAGTACCTGGACATGAAATACTACTGTGATATTACTAGTACCTGGACATGATATACTGTGATATTACTAGTACCTGGACATGAAATACTACTGTGATATTACTAGTACCTGGACATGATATACTACTGTGATATTACTAGTACCTGGACATGAAATACTACTGTTATATTACTAGTACCTGGACATGAATAGTACTGTGATATTACTAGTACCTGGACATGATATACTACTGTGATATTACTAGTACCTGGACATACTAAGTATGAAATAGTACTGTGAAATTACTAGTACCTGGACATGAAGTACTACTGTGAAATTACTAGTACCTGGACATTAAGTACTACTGTGATATTACTAGTACCTGGACATGAAATACTACTGTGATATTACTAGTACCTGGACATGAAATACTACTGTGATATTACTAGTACCTGACATGTAGTACACGGGTGATATTACTAGTACCTGGACATGAAGTAGTACTGTGAAATTACTAGTACCTGGACATGAAGTACTACTGTGAAATTACTAGTAGTACCTGTGAATGGGACATGTATACTACTGTGATATTACTAGTACCTGGACATGAAATACTACTGTGATATTAGTAGTACCTGGACATGAAATACTACTGTGATATTAGTAGTACCTGGACATGAAATACTACTGTGATATTAGTAGTACCTGGACATGAAATACTACTGTGATATTACTAGTCCCTGGACATGATATACTACTGTGATATTACTAGTACCTGGACATGTAGTACTACTGTGAAATTACTAGTACCTGGACATGAAATACTACTGTGATATTAGTAGTACCTGAATGGGACATGAATTACTACAGTATTTCAATATAGTAGGGTCACAGAAGTCAGTAGTTTTTTCTGTATTTCAACAAGCAGACACATCATCTCAGTTTAAACACTTAAAATGGGCAAATGTAAATTCTAAACATGAACATTTAACATTGTGATTTTAGCCAAGTAGTCATTGTTAAACACATTACACAATACAAGGTGACTCTGTCTTGCTAGGAAGAGAACACAACGTCTTGTAAAAGAGAGTAGTTTTAGCGAGTAGTTTCAATGTATTTTCTATATTGACTCAAGCATCTTATGAGCAACAGAGATATAATTGAGTTGTGAGTCCTCTAAATATCATACATCACAGACTGCCATCCATGACAATTGAAACATTATCCAGTTGAATTTCCAATATCAGGCCTGGTTCTTCAAGACTCAACTGATTTACAAAACCGACAGGCAAGGTACTCTCTCTTCCACCATTCACATTCACACCTCCAAATTCAATTATTGTTCTTAATAATCACGGCTTTGGCAGGAGGGCTTTACGGAGACAGAGGAACACACTTGCTGTGAAATCTAATTTAGCCGACGCACAAATCCATCACTTTACACGTCGCCATTACAAAGGAGACGATATAAAACTTCCAAACATCACCGATTTGTCTCTATGATGGCAGAAATGAAGGGGGAGGGGGAGAAAGACAGAGGGACAGCGACAGAGAGAGAGACAGACAAAGAGAGAGAGAGAGAGGGACAGCGACAGAGAGAGAGACAGACAAAGAGAGCGAGAACAAGAGAGAGAGAGAGAGAGAGAGAGAGAGATGGCGAGGTAGAGAGAGGGAGAGAGAGACAGAGGAGACAGACAAAGAGAGCGAGAAAAAGAGATAGAGAGAGAGGGAAAAAGTGAAAGAGAGAGAGAGACGGCGAGGGAGAGAGGGAGACGGCGATGGAGAGAGAGAGACGGCGAGGGAGAGAGAGAGACGGCGAGGGAGAGAGAGAGAGAGAGACGGTGAGGGAGAGAGAGAGACGGCGAGGGGAGAGAGAGACGGCGAGAGAGAGAGAGAGACGGGGAGAGAGAGAGAGAGAGACGGCGAGGGAGAGAGAGAGAGACAGCGAGGGAGAGAGAGAGACGGCGAGGGAGAGAGAGACGCGAGGGAGAGAGAGAGAGACAGCGAGGGAGAGGGTGAGGATGAGGGTGAGAGAGAGACAGCGATGGAGAGAGAGAGACAGCGAGGGAGAGAGAGACGCGAGGGAGAGAGAGAGAGACAGCGAGGGAGAGAGAGACGCGAGGGAGAGAGAGAGAGACAGCGAGGGAGAGAGAGACGCGAGGGAGAGAGAGAGAGACAGCGAGGGAGAGAGAGACGCGAGGGAGAGAGAGAGACAGCGAGGGAGAGAGAGACGCGAGGGAGAGAGAGAGAGACAGCGAGGGAGAGGGTGAGGATGAGGGAGAGAGAGAGAGAGACAGCCATGGAGAGAGAGACAGCGAGGGAGAGGGTGAGGATGAGGGAGAGGGTGAGGATGAGGGGGGTGAGGATGAAGGTGCATTCCAATCGATGGTGGAATCCCTCGGATTGAGACTTGAGGCCGAATATTTTCTCCATCTCTGCATTTTGACTCTTCTTCGTAAGCGGCAGCCCCACATGGGACGAAGCTTGTTTTTACTCCGGGGCTCATCAATACCTAAATCCTGGTGAACAAGTGACATGGAGAAGATTTAATCAATAGTTCCCCCCCCCCTGTGCTATTCTCTCTCCTTCTGGTCAAAATGGTTCAGCACTACACTGACAGGCCTGACACTCGGGTACATGATGCAACATCTTTATCAAGGGCCGTGGGTGGTGGAAAACACAACCCCCATGGTTATTAACGGTCAGTTTTACGTCCAACAGCGAGGAGGAATCTAGATCCTTTGTGTTTGAGAGGATGGAAGGGAAACGTCTGTGGAGGTTTGAACGACTATGTGAAGCATGTTGAGCACCACGGTGGTCAACACAGAGACACACATCTGTGGATGGATGACAAGGCCATGGTTATCTGTGGAAGGCAAGGCCATTGTTATCTGTGGAAGGCAAGGCCATGGTTATCTGTGGAAGGCAAGGCCATTGTTATCTGTGGAAGGCAAGGCCATGGTTATCTGTGGAAGGTAAGGCCATTGTTATCTGTGGAAGGCAAGGCCATGGTTATCTGTGGATGATTGGCAAGGCCATGGTTATCTGTGGAAGGCAAGGCCATGGTTATCTGTGGAAGGCAAGGCCATGTTTATCTGTGGATGGTTGGTAAGGCCATGGTTATCTGTGGAAGGCAAGGCCATGGTTATCTGTGGATGATTGGCAAGGCCATGGTTATCTGTGGAAGGCAAGGCCATGGTTATCAGTGGAAGGCAAGGCCATGGTTATCTGTGGATGGTTGGTAAGGCCATGGTTATCTGTGGATGGTTGGTAAGGCCATGGTTATCTGTGGAAGGCAAGGCCATGGTTATCTGTGGATGGTTATCTTGGTAAGGCCATGGTTATCTGTGGATGGCTGTGAAAAGAGCCATGGTTATCTGTGGATGGTTGGCAAGGCCATGGTTATCTGTGGATGGTTGGCAAGGCCATGGTTATCTGTGGATGGGTTGGAAGGCAAGGCCATGGTTATCTGTGGAAGGGCAAGGCCATGGTTATCTGTGGAAGGCAAGGCCATGGTTATCTGTGGATGGTTGGTAAGGCCATGGTTATCTGTGGGATGTTGGTAAGGCCATGGATGGATGGTTGGCAAGGCCATGGTTATCTGTTGGCAAAGGCAAGGCCATGGTTATCTGTGGAAGGCAAGGCCATGGTTATCTGTGGATGGTTGGTAAGGCCATGGTTATCTGTGGATGGTTGGTAAGGCCATGGTTATCTGTGGATGGTTGGCAAGGCCATGGTTATCTGTGGATGGTTGGTAAGGCCATGGTTATCTGTGGATGGTTGGTAAGGCCATGGTTATCTGTGGATGGTTGGTGGCCATGGTTATCTGTGGAAGGCAAGGCCATGGTTATCTGTGGATGGTTGGTAAGGCCATGGTTATCTGTGGATGGTTGGTAAGGCCATGGTTATCTGTGGATGGTTGGCAAGGCCATGGTTATCTGGATGGTTGGCAAGGCCATGGTTATCTGTTGATGGGGAAGGCCATGGTTATCTGTGGATGGTTGGTAAGGCCATGGTTATCTGTGGAAGGCAAGGCCATGGTTATCTGTGGATGGTTGGTAAGGCCATGGTTATCTGTGGATGGTTGTAAGGCCAAGTTATCTGTGGATGGTTGGTAATGCCATTGTGGTTATCTGTGGATGGTTGGTAAGGCCATTGTTATCTGTGGATGGTTGTAAGGCCATTGTTATCTGTGGATGGTTGGTAAGGCCATGGTTATCTGTGTTATCTGTGGATGGTTGGTAAGGCCATGGTTATCTGTGGATGGTTGGTAAGGCCATGGTTATCTGTGGATGGTTGGTAAGGCCATGGTTATCTGTGGATGGCCATGGTTATCTGTGGATGGTTGGTAAGGCCATGGTTATCTGTGGATGGCAAGGCCATAATTTATCTGTCGATGGCTGGTAAAGGCCATGGTTATCTGTGGATGGTTGGTAAGGCCATGGTTATCTGTGGATGGTTGGTAAGGCCATGGTTATCTGTGGAAGTTGATAAGGCCATGGTTATCTGTGGATGGTTGGTAAGGCCATGGTTATCTGTGGATGGTTGGCAAGGCCATGGTTATCTGTGGATGGTTGGTAAGGCCATGGTTATCTGTGGATGGTTGGTAAGGCCATGGTTATCTGTGGATGGTTGGTAAGGCCATGGTTATCTGTGGAAGGTGACAAGGCCATGGTTATCTGTGGATGGTTGATAAGGCCATGGTTATCTGTGGATGGTTGGTAAGGCCATGGTTATCTGTGGATGGTTGGTAAGGCCATGGTTATCTGCGGATGGTTGATAAGGCCATGGTTACCTGTGGATGGTTGATAAGGCCATGGTTATCTGTAGATAATTTGTCATCGGGATGGTTGATAAGGCCATGGTTATCTGTGGATGGTTGGCAAGGCCATGGTTATCTGTGGATGGTTGGTAAGGCCATGGTTATCTGTGGATGGTTGGTAAGGCCATGGTTACCTGTGGATGGTTGTACTGACCATGGTAATCTGTGGATGGTTGGTAAGGCCATGGTTATCTGTGGATGGTTGGCAAAAGCCCATGGTTATCTGTGGATGGTTGGTAAGGCCATGGTTATCTGTAAGGCCATGGTTACCTGTGGATGGTTGATCGGCCATGGTTATCTGTGGAAAAGGCCATGGTTATCTGTGGATGGTTGGCAAGGCCATGGTTATCTGTGGATGGTTGGTAAGGCCATGGTTATCTGTGGATGGTTGGTAAGGCCATGGTTACCTGTGGATGGTTGATACGGCCATGGTAATCTGTGGAAGACTGATAAGTCAAACAGGTTGGTTGGAATCTCTGGTTGAGACAACTGATTATCATCATTCACATTCTATATGATCAGTAAGCTGTAGAGACAATGTTATACAGAGACAGAACCATACAGTCACATCGCTTATATTGTCCTCTGAAGAAGCTGCTCTTATCCAATCACAACCAACCAGCATCATCATCCCCACATACAGAGTAAACTGCACCGTGGTGGAGACTAGTAACCACAGTCACTTCTACTGGCTGCAGGGCCCTTTTCTGTCGCATTACTAGGTAACTAAATGTACTGTTACAAACAACCCTGTGTTGTGTGACCAATCTGAGCAGAGCTGTAAAAGTTCATATCCTGGCTCTCATTACACGTAGCGCTTTTCAATAGATGAGAGAGAAAACATGTTTATTTAAATAGGGAAGTGTCTCAACTCAATTAAAAATTAAAATATTTTTTTCGTACAGAGGATGAACTATTAACACAAGTTGATTAATATAGGTCACAACACAAAGAGAAGTAGCATAATTAAATAATAAGGGCAATTTCATTACTATCAGGTCCGCCCAGTCAAATAACAACTTTCAAAGATGAGGAAAAAGGTGGAAACTAACTTAGGACGGTTGGTGTGTTTCTATGCTAATGCTGTTTATGACGATAGATTAGTTTGTTGGGATGTAAAAAGAAGAGTTAGCTTAATCTTGACTTCTTCATCAGGCAACAGTAGAAAGGTAATCAGTTCATTGAAAAAAAAAAAAAAAAGCCTGAGTAGTCTTTAACATTGTGACATAAACCATATTACCAAACAGCATAATCCAGGGTTTAAGTAGAATAGGGTCATCACAGAAATTAACTTTTTGTTCATTAATTTGTATGGATTAGTAGAAGGGCAAAAAGACAGCCAATCTGTTCTACTTTTCTTGCTCCTCTTGAAAATCATTTTAAAAAGTGCATAAATTGTGTCTGTTGGGTGACTTTGGGGTTAATCAGGCCGATGTGACTCTTTAATTGCTTTCTATTCAGAGTAAATTCATTAGATAATGTTCTCTTCCAAATGGCATTAATCAATTTAACTGAGGAAAACCACATTAGGAGGTTTGGTTTCAACGCTAGGCTACACTATGCATGGCTATCGTGTTAGCAGCAGGCTATGGCTGTTCCTTCATCTATGCTTTGGTTTCAGCGCTAGCCTACACTATGCATGGCTATCGTGTTAGCAGCAGGCTATGGCTGTTCCTTCCTCAAGGCTTTGATTTCAGCGCTAAGCTACATGCTGCATGGCTATCGTGTTAGCAGCAGGCTACAGCTGTTCCTTCATCTATGCTTTGGTTTCAGCGCTAGGCTACATGCTGCATGGCTATCGTGTTAGCAGCAGGCTATGGCTGTTCCTTCCATTATGCTGGTTTCAGCTTAGGCTACGCGCTGCATGGCGATCGTGTTAGCAGCAGGCTATGGCTGTTCTTTTCCCCAGTCAAACTGTGTTACAGTAGGCCTCACCCTGATTACTTAAGTGGGGATTTATTTTAAATGTATTTCTTCTCCCCTTATTAGCGTCTCTTCACCCCAGACTACATGCTGAATAGATTGACTAGGCTTGGAGGTTGAAACTCCTCCTCCTCCGTCAAATCCACACGCTAAACCTCTCTTTCTCTCTTGACGTGTGATGTTTGTCATTAGGGTCTGAAGTCATAAAACGGTCAATATTAACAGTGAAATAGTGGAACATGATATTACCAAGCCCCATACATACAGGCATCATCTCTTTAATACTACGGTATAATAGTCATAGGTAACTAGAGCACTGCATCTCAGTGCTAGAGGCTCACCACAGACCCTGGTTTGATCCCGGGCTGTATCACAACCGGACGTGATCGGGAGTCCCATAGGGTGCGGCGCACATTTGTCCCAGCGTCGTTCGGGTTAGGGAGGGTTTGGCCTGGGTAGGGGAGGGTTTGGCCTGCAGTAGGCCGTCATTGTCTAGGTTAGGGGAGGGTTTGGCCTGGGCAGGCCATCATTGTCTAGGTTAGGGAGGGTTTGGCCTGGGTAGGCCGTCATTGTCTAGGGTAGGGGAGGGTTTGGCCTGGGTAGGCCGTCATTTTCTAGGTTAGGGGAGGTTTGGCCTGGGTAGGCCGTCATTTTCAGGTTAGGGAGGTTTGGCCTGGAGGCCGTCATTTTCTAGGTTTGTGGAGGTTTGGCCTGGGTAGGTCAGTCATTGTCTAGGTTAGGGGAGGGTTTGGCCTGGGTAGGGCTTGGCCGTGTTTCTAGGTTTGTGGAGGGTTTGGCCTGGGAGGCTGGCCATTGTCTAGGTTAGGGTGGAGGGTTTGGCCTGGGTAGTCGTCATTGTTCAGGTTAGGGGAGGGTTTGGCCTGGGTAGGCCGTCATTGTCTAGGGTTAGGGGGGTTTGCCTGGGCAGGCCGTCATTGTCTAGGTTTGTGGAGGGTTTGGCCTGGGTAGGCCGTCATTGTCTAGGTTTGTGGAGGTTTGGCCTGGGTCAGGGAGAGGTTTGGCCTGGGTAGGGAGGCCTGGGTGAGCCGTCATTGTCTAGGGTTAGGGGAGGGTTTGGCCTGGGTAGAGGGTTTGGCCTGGGTAGGCTGTCATTGTCTAGGGTTAGGGAGTGGTTTGGCCTGGGTAGGGGAGGTTTGGCCTGGGTAGGGGAGGGGTTTGGCCCGGGTAGGGGAGGTGGTTTGGCCTGGGTAGGGGAGGGTTTGGCCTGGGTAGGGGAGGGTTGGCCTGGGTAGGGAGGGTTTGGCCTGGGTAGGGCAGGGTTGCCTGGGAGGGAGGTTTGGCCTGGGTAGGCCGTCATTGTAAGGTAAGAATTTGTCCTTAATTGACTTGAAAAGTTAAATAAGGTTCAATAAATAAATACAAATAAATAAAAAATAAATAAATAAATAATGATGGCAGTTTTTTAAAAACAGCTTGAATTTATTTTGCCTCTAGATATTTTTTTGGAAGTGGTTATTAGAAAACGTGTCATGCAGTTTCCTCACTACTGAATAGTCTATAGCCCCTCCTCTATCACCACTGAATAGTCTATAGCCCCTCCTCTATCACCACTGAATAGCCTATAGCCCCTCCTCTATCACCACTGA